>NC_045696.1:28113669-28413669 GCF_009834535.1 Camelus ferus
CACATATCTTAATTGATTTTTTTTCCACAGATTTTTCTTTCACTTACTTTTGCCACTTCTCTTATGTCCATTATGTTAGTAGTCTCAACTGCCATCAGTTTAATTATTTACCTGGTTGAAATCTTATTTCGTTTAAATCTGGAATCCTTTAAAACAGATTTTACATTATAATATAATATAATGTGTATGTTTTAAAAAGAATTGAAGAAGAATTTCACTAGAGAAAAATTTCCATGTGTACTTTGACGTCCTTTGAAATACAGAAATCGTGATATCAACAAAAAGTCCTGTTGGGACTGTCTGTCTAGTTCATCTTTTCATTAAATACAGAAGTTCCACACTTGAATTTATTCATAAGTGTATATGCACTAGAGAAACAACAATCAAAAACTGGGGCAAAATCTTGAATTTATGTTGAATCTGGGGGAAAAGATGTGTTTCTATGAATTTTTACAAGACACTTATTAGGTGTTCTTCTCAAAGTTCCTGAATGCATTGACTTGCTACAGGTTTTCTTCTCCTCTTTTCTTAGCCAATCCCCAAAGCAGTCACTCTACCCATCACAATATCCTGTCAGAAAGGGATTCTTTTGAAGTTCCTAAGACAGTCCCCTCCTTTTTTCTTACTGCATTGTTAGTGAGGTGTTCTTGGTTCAAGACATCAGCAGAACAAGACTCCCTTCACATACACGTTTAATCCTTACCCTATGAAAGCCTTATTCGAGAAGAACTGAAAGCTCGCTGGATAACACAGGCAACAACAAATGGTTTGCTTCTGCCGTGAGGATTGCAGACACTATCATGGGTTTCAAAGGAGGATTTGAGGGGACAGCAAGGATGTTACTGAAATAACTTTTGCATGACTAGGATTTACAGGGTTGGCTGAAACATGTTAGTGATATAATAAAAATCCAAAGTTTGAAGGCAGAATATTTTATTTTAATCCCTCATCTTTATCAGATACCAAATATTATATCTAAAAAAAAAAAATGAAAAAATTTGAGAGCTAAGAAAAAGAGGGGCAGCTTTGTTGAACCCAATAAAAGCTAAACCCATGAAACGCCATGGGTTTGCGACCATTAAAATTAAAATTAAATAAAATTAGGGGCCCAATCACAGTAATTTCAAGAGCTCAGTAGTCACACGTGGCTAGAGGCTGTGGTACTGGACAACACAGTAACTATTTCGATTATCATGGAAAGTTCTACTGGACATTCCTGATATCCTGACATAGAGCAAGTAACTAATATGAAGCGGAAATTTTTCACATTTTGTACAGCAATCTTGCAAATGTAGATACTTATTTATGAGGTGATCTAAAAGATCACAGTAAGAGTCGGTGATATTTAGTAACTTATTTCTACAGATTAAAAAATACTTTTCAAAATATTGCATACTGACAAAATGTTAGTAAAATTTGGGGAAAGAAGCACATATGATCTTAAAACATTTATATTCCAAATGTTTAAGTGTGTTTCCCACTTCCTAACATGTTACGCCTTCATTTTATGTATAGCAAAAAACAAATCTTAAAATGTGGCCTTCCTTCACAAACCCCAAGCCCCCGAGGGCACTTTTCAGAAGAAAAACTTATGTTTCAATTTTTTTGTAGTTTTATACTAGAAAAAATGGCCTCTGAGAATGCTTCCAACTTTTAATATGCAATGCTATAAAAAGTTTAAAACTATATGATGAATAAAGCAAAAGTAGGGGATACTGTATGGTGATTTAGTCTCATCTGCATTTTCAATTTTACAGCAAATGTACAATCTCATTTTCAAACACCTTTAGTTATGCTTGCTGTTTTATACTGTAAGAGATCTATATAAAGGGGACTGGACTGTGATCATGCGATGGTTTAACACATAATACGATGCTTTATTACTAGAGCATGACTTTCGAATGACTCCATTTCCCAGAGGTGTTAGGGCTGTGAGTTATACCAGCTACTCTAAATGAGGCAATAAAAAGCACTATCAAGCACTCTGTTTATTCCATAAATAGTATAGTAGTCCTCCAGTCTTCTTTCTAAAACAGATTTTTGACTTGAGTATATTTTAATCTTTTTCCTTTGATATGTATCACTAGGATGAGAAAAATGTTGATTTTTCTCTGAATTATTTTATTGTGACAACAAAAGTGAAAAAGGAGGGAAATAACCATTAAACAGGATCAGATGCAAATAGATACGATATTCTCTAATTTTAACATAAAATGTCAGAAAGCTCAATACACTCAGGCTACTTTAATTGGGAAAATAAAATTAAAACACTGGAAGGGCAGTCACTGAAATCAGCATACACCATGTAACAAGAGTATTAGTGATATTTAACACCATTCAAATGAAAAACAGCCATATTTTGTACTGCAGAAGACCCAGTAGCAAAGAAGCTCCATTTGCCACATTATATTTGCAACAGCAGAGAAAAAGTAGTCTGATTTTCCCTACGGTAATTCTGAATTATTTAGCGTGAATCTCAGTTTCTAACTTGCCAAGATACAACCATACGTATCTTCTTAATTATACCGTGGTCTGATTTTTGAGGAGACTGGCAAGCAGACTAATTTCTGTATAAGGAGATAAATTTCATTATTTTTCCCAGAAAGAGTAAAAGGAAAGAACTAAGGACTCCTTGAGAGAAGGAAAAAGAGGAAAAGTGTTTTTGATTTTTGAGCTTGACTGATGCTAATAAAATACTCTTCCCGCCTTCCTCACCAGGCTGGACCACTCACTCACTAAGTGTGGGAGTAAAAGGTGCTTCCCGGTTCTTTGCCAATCTTCCATCCAGTCTGGTCCCATGTAACTCAATACTGGCATTACGGAGAGAACTGTGTGCCTAAGATCCTTGAGGTTCAAGAGAAAAAAATCCTTGCTTTCAGAATATCTAAAACCACCATTGTAACACAGGTTGTAAGTTTATCTTTGTTAAATTTAATTTTCTTTTAAATGGTAATATTAATTGGAAGAAGATATAGTGTTATGAACAGGAAAAAAAATATAAATAATATCCACTAATAATATCCACTGGCATCAAATCAATAGTTTCCAGAAGAGAGTTTCTATATAAATTCAGATTTTATCTGAAAATTATAATCTTAGTTTCAGATTGCATTAATAACTCTATAGGTAGCCGTTATAGGTTTTAACATCCTAGAATACACAATCAAATGATATTCTTGAAGTATTTCATAGCATAGAAATAGCGCAGCTAAATTAAAAGCTTTTATCCAGACAGTGCCCTTTATTTCCATATGAGGAATGCATTTTCTAAATGTTTCTTGATACATTAATTTCTAATTTTTTTCACTAAAGTGATAAGGAAAAAAAAAAACCTTTCTTTTCAGAAGGACTCTGTACTATACATCTGTTTTGAGGTAAGTACAGTTTTCATAGTACGTAATTAAGTATATTGTGAGAAGAAAGAATATT
The DNA here is from genome assembly GCF_009834535.1 of Camelus ferus. Lineage (NCBI taxonomy): Eukaryota > Metazoa > Chordata > Mammalia > Artiodactyla > Camelidae > Camelus > Camelus ferus. The sequence continues at coordinate 28,117,099 of NC_045696.1, forward strand.
TTCCAGAAAGGCATAAACCAGTAGCACTTCGCACGAAATCAAACAGGCTGCAAAAAAAAATTCATAAGCAAATTGCAAGAATCTTCTCTACCTTAATTCATACTCCCCCAGAAGTGTTTGGTATTTACTTAGTAGACTACCACTTAAAGGTGATGTAGCAAGCAGCTCCCTAAAAATATACTGTAGTTTTATTTTATGAAAATCATTTTATTAACTATAGAAAAATGAACCGACTGGTGGTGGTGTGTCTTCTCTGCAGCCTCAGCCATCACTGAATATTTATCAATAAAGTAAACGTAAACTTTTCAGGAAAGAAAAGGGACCTGGAGTATTAGGATGGGACCACTAGCTAGTACTCTTCTCATTATTACAGCATGGCTATTTGAGAGCATTCCTAATTTCTCCTAAATTGTTACAGTAATGCATTTTTATAGGATTGTTAAAACTCATCCTTCCAGAGGTTTTTAATGATTTGAATCCTTAATATTTAGGAAGCATATGCATCAGTAGATTTTAAGAGGTAAAATGAGTTTTCTTCTTTTAAGTATGCGCATATTAAAGTTCTCTTTGCTCCATCACCCAAAGAGAAAAAGAGAACTAAGAAGTGTAAAAAGAATGGGTATTGAGCCAGCAGTTTTAATAGCATTGCCATCTCAGGAACAATACTATGAATTTAGCCTACTTTCTCTTGCTCACTGGTTCTCTCTCTCTCTCTTTCTCTTTTTCAAGTTAATTTTAAAATCAAGAGATGGGTTGAGGCACCTGTGAAGAAATAACCAGGATATTCTGCAGAATATGTATTTGATATGGAAGCATGTCTCCATTTTTGAATGTAGTAATCATAGCATTTGCTTTACAGTTATTACACACTCATTTTCATTTTATGTTATTCATAAAGTTGGTTGTTTTCTTTAGAATTGTTAAAGTGATTGGTTTTACTAGAGGCATCTTCAATCTAAGGAAAGTAGTAAAACTGTATTTTAAAAGTGCAACATTAACAGTAGAAACTTTCTTCTCCTCACGCTTATTGTTCAAACATAAAGTGCTGGTTAACTTGAAAAAGCCCTGCACACGCCAGAATTTTTATAGCTGTAAACTTACAAAATTGAGAATGGTTGAAGGCTATGATGAGAAACAACTTCAAAGAAAGAGAAAACATGGCCTGTTATTAATTTAGAATATTCTCAGATTCTTCATGGTTTCATTTTATTTTTCTCTTCATTTACTCTCCAATCTTTTTTCTCATTATCTTTTACTGGAGAATGGAAGAAAATGCAGACAAGGCACATGACAGATATATACATATTTGCCAAGCTTTTCCTCTTATGGAAAGAGCGAACTCCTTTCAATGGTACCTAACCCTGCCGATGGTTTCAATGACAAGATCACCAAAGTGCTTGGAACTTCTCAACAGAAAGGTAATCAATGTGAAGGGCTATAATAGTGGGTTCTCATATTAGCATTTACAATCTCTTCTCTTGAGGAAAACTTCATCATATAAAAGTGAATTAATACTTTGGGTTGAATTTCCTAGGATTCTTAACCATTTAATCTGGACCTTATCTCAAGTGAGATATTTTTTAAATGGGAATATTTGTCTGAGGCAATCTGATAAATCATTATGATGGCTTTTAATGCATGTTGGTAACCAGTTTAAAAATACTTCCAGGTTCTTTATCACTTGGAAGTACTTTTTTTTGCTTTTAGAATCAATACCTTAAACCATTTCTTTCCTTTCACTGCTTTTCTCTTATCTGATAACACCTCAGGCTCTCTTTATATTCCCTTTCCAAGACATGACTTTTGTTTTTGTCTGATTTCATTTATAACCCAATTCGGTTTTGATATCAATGATCAACTTTGATATCAATTAATCACCCTTCAAGGTCTGACTCATATACTTCAAGGAAAGCTTCCTGTAGTGTTCTATTTTTATCCAGTTCCCATGCTACTTCCTGGCACTGTTCCATCAGAGACCATATGCTGTTTTGTTTTGTGGTTATTTCTGTAAAAATCACAGTCTTCTACTGAACTGCCATGATAAACCACACTGTGGAGTTCCCTATCACTTATGCCATTGGGCATTTTCACCTCCTAGGAAGCATCAGTATTGAAAGTCAAGAAAGCTTAACACCTGGGCTCACTACAATTTCCCAAGTTATAACCACAACTGAACTTCCAGAGAATATACCATTGGACTTTGCCTTCTTAGGTTTTGCATTCTTCAAGTTTTCTTTACTGAAATACCTGAGACTGTTTGCAATAACTAAAACAGTCTGCCTTCGCTCTTGTTCAGGGTGAATGGGTGTAGGGAAGGTGCACTTCTTCAAACCTGTATGGCACATTTAACAGTGGTTGGTGCCACAAGAACAAAGGGGGTTGGTAGTGATGGTAGTGTGGTGGGTCTATTTATGGGATAACCTGAAACAATATACTCACATTTTCTACAGCCCAACAGTAATGAGGGAAGGCATCTGATTAGCTGTTTTATTTAGGCATCTGATTAGGTGTTTTATTTCTCCATGAAATCTGCTTCTCAGAATGCCCTTTTCATTCTTATGTTTACTAGTCAAAACTTTGTTATGCTTTAAGACAGAGCTTAACTGGTATTACTTTAAATCATTGCTGATCAACCTCCTTTGCCAATCTCTTTCTCTTTAAACATCTTAAAATGTCTAGCTTAAATATGTAGAATTTTTCACATTTTAAAATATTTTCTGTTTTTTAAAATAATTATCTGTTTCAGAATTTCTATGAGAGTGAAAGAGTAGGCACTGTTTTTGAATTTAAAACCACATAGGAAAACCATATAGCAAAAATTAAAAACAAATACTGGATGAATTAAAATATTTTAACAAATGAAGGTTTATATATTATGACACAATAGTCATTTAGGGGAGATAAATCAACAACCAGTATGCATTCCATTGATACTATCAATGTAATATTCATAAATTGGCAATATATGTACCTATCATACCTACGAGTCTGGGTTTACTGTAATCAAATTAGGTAAGTGACAAGAGGCAAGTAGTAAACAAGAAATAAAATAATAGTAATGAACTAAAAAATAGAGGAGTTAAGCTATTTATTTTATTGTAGTCACAGAGCTAGTGGGAGGCAGAGTGAACATGTAGAAGCTAATTTATCTGACTTACAAACTATTCCCCATCATAGAAAATCACATGTGTTGTATTGGAAACAGATGAATACAGGTGTTCCACCTAATCATACTTATCTAAATACTATATCAGTATTACTTGCATGATCAATTAACCCATGGGGAAAGTTAACTTTCTTGTCACATTATTTCAGATTAAAAAATAAGTTAGAACTCCAGTTTTGATGATATAGAAAAATTAAATACCTAAAACTCTTTTGCTATAAAAATTTGCCTCTACAAATATTAGATAGAATATTATCAGACCCCCTGTTACATACATAACTGAACTCACAAGAAAGTAAGGGAAATTTCTAGGAGCTGTAAATAAGAAGCAACTGAAAAACCAGAACATTAAGCATGAGCTAATTTAATCATGAGATTGCTCTAGAGGGCTTGCTGATCTCAATAAGCTAGGACAGTGGTCCTTTCCCCCCATCTTTAAAAAAATCGAAGTATAGTTGACTTACAATGTATTATTTTTGGATATACAGCATAGTGATTCAGTTTTTTATGTATATATTCTTTTTCATATTCTTTTTTATTACAGGTTACTACAAGCCATTGAATATAGTTCCCTGTGCTGTACAGTAAGTCCTTGTTGTTTTTCTATTCTGTACATGGTAGTTTGTATCTGAAAATCCCAAACTCCCAATTTACCCCTCCCTTTCCCTTTCCCCTTGGTAACTATAAGTTTGTTTGCCCTGGAGTCTCTTTCTGTTTTATAAATAAGTTTGTTTGTATCACATATAAGTGATATCATATGATATTTGCTTTCTCTGACTGACATACTTCACTATTCAGTATGATAATCTCTAGTTCCATCCATGTTGTTGCCAATGGCATTATTTCACTCCTTTTCATGGATAAGCAGTATTTCATTGTGTGTGTCTGTGTGTGTATGTGTGTGTGTGTGTGTGTGTGTGTGTGTGTGTGTGTATATATATATATATATATGATGTTTTCTGCATCCATTCGTCTGTCAATGGACATTGAGGTTGCTTCCATGATCAATGGAACATGATAGAAAGTCCAGAAATAAACCCACATACTTATGGTCAATTAATCTATGACAAAGGAAGAAAGAATACATGATGGAGAAAAGACAGTCTCTTCAATAAGTGGTGCTGGGAAAACTGAACAGCCACATGTAAAAGAATGAAATTAGAATTTTCTAACACCGTATACAAAAACAAACTCAAAATGGATTAAAGACCTAAAAGTTAAGACCAGATACTCTAAAAACCCTAGAGGAAAACATAGGCAGAACACTCTGACGTAAATCGCAGCAATAAGTTTTTGGATCTGTCTCCTACAGTAAAGAAAAGAAAAACAAAAATAAACAAATGGAGTCTAATTAAACTTAAAAGCTTTTATCCAGAAAAGGAAACAATAAACAAAATGAAAAGACAATCTAAGGAATAGAAGAAAATACTTGCCAATGACACAACTGATAAGGGATTAATTTCCAAAATATACAAGCAGCTCACACAGCTCAATATCCAAGAAAAAAAAAACAATCAAAATATAGACAGAAGATCTAAATAGACATTTCTCCAAAGAAAACATACAGATGGCCAACAGGCACATGAGAAGATGCTCAACATCATTAATTGTTTGAGAAATGCAAATCAAAACTACAGTGAGGTATCATCCCACACCAGTCAGAATGGCCATCATCAAAAAGTCTATAAATAATAAATGCTGGATAGGTTGTGGAGATAAAGGAACTCTCCTACACTGTTGGTGGGAATGCAAACTGGTGCAACCACTATGAAGAACAGAATGGAGGAATCCTTTAAAAAACTAAAAATAGTTATCATATGATCCAGCAATCCCATTCCTGGGCATGTATCTGGAGAAAGCTATAATTCAAAAAGATGCATGCACTGCAATGTTCATTACAGTGGTTCTTAAGTGGAGACGATTTTGTCCTCACGGGGACCTTTGAAAATGGATGGAGACATTTTGGTTGTTGCAACTGGGGAGGGGTGTATATTGCTGGCATCTTGTGGGCAGAGATTAGGACTGCTACTAAATTTTTTACAAGTCTCCCATCTTCACCAACCACCACGACCACCACTAAACAATTATCCATCCCAAAATTCAGTCGATAACGTTGATGTAGAGAAATCCTGCTCTATAGCCTAGATACCGATTCCTAGTTAAGATGGGAGAAAAAGTCTTGGGCTAGTAAGATCTAGGGAGTTAGAACTGAGATACTTCATGTTACAAAGTCAAGATTTTTTTCAGAGCTAACTGTAAGTGAAAGAGAGAGCTAGAAATAAATTTACTTTCCAGGCAAAAGGAAATTTGTGTGTTTTGTCCTGGGACTGAAATTTGTAGCCATAATATGCCTTTAGGCATGTCTGCATTTCAGGCATCCTCTGTTACTAAATCTTAGATAACTCCCAGCCTTAAAATTTATTCCACTGTCGTAAAACACTTGGGATTCCAGCAGAAGCAAGTGCAAAAAGCAGTGGAGAAAAGAATTTTCAACACAGCCACACATATATAAGAGCTCACTAAAGATAAACTCATAATCTGAACTATAAAATAAAACATGAGCAAGAGTTCACAGATAATACAACAGGATTCAACTCTTAAGCACTTCAGGTAACAGATTTTTTTTTCCAGACAGATATATTTTTCAAATAGATATGCTCAAAATAGTTAAATATATACACCAGGATTTAGAAATAAGTGAAAAGAAGAAATCACTATTAAAAATTAACCTGGACAAAAATGGGTTGAGTGATAGTAAAAGAATAATCCTTAGATTTAAACTCTATACTAGTCCTGAAAAAGACAAAAACAATAATCACTAATCAAAAGACATGGTAGGGAAATTGTAGAAGATCAATAGTAGACAGGCAATCTTAAGGTCAACTACAGAAGTAAAAGCAAGTGTCTAGCAAAGAATAATTATCCCAACTGCAAGGTCCTCAAACATAATACTAGAAATTAGAAGATGATGCAAATCATCAAAGTTAAGTAAAAAAAACTGTTAACCTGGAATTCTATGTGCTGGAAACCTACAGCTTATTTTCAAAGGCAATTAAAAAAAAAACTTCCCCAAAATTCCTTGCTAAAGGACTACTAGAACTTGGTTTTCAAATCTTGCAGAGCATTAACATCACTTGGGGGACCATTAAAATTCTCACTACCAAATCACAGCTCAGATTGATTAAAATAGGATCTCTACGGGTGGACCCGAATCATGTTTTTTCTTTTCTTTTTTCTAAATTCTGTGGATAATTCTAACGTGCAACTTGATTGAAAACCAGCAGCTAACATGTATTGTAGCAAGAAAGCAATCAAAACCAAAAGGAAGGTAGAAGTAAGCAAGAAATTGGCAAGCAAATAATTGCTGAATGTACAACAACAATAATGCCAATAATAATAACTACATTTATGTTATTTATCTCTCTCTATATTGTGTATATATATATATATGTGTGTGTCTATATAATTATATAACATATGTTTATGCCACAAAGGCATAAATATAAAATGGATAATAAAGACTTGTCATTTACAGACTATGTTTTCTGATTGTAATATAATAACTCAATTAAAAGTCTACAACTTTGCCCAACATACACATATTTGAGAATTTCAGAACCAAGTATCTAAAAAGTGCCCCTCAAGTGATATTAATAGCCAGAGACGAAAACCAAGCTTCTGCAGTCTTTTCAGCAAGGAACTTTTATGAAAAGGCTTTTAATTAAATGTATATTTACTAGAAATACAGTATAGCACATCACATCCCAATGAGATGGTCATTAAGTCATCAAGGGTTAGAAAGAGAAGGAAATTGCAGAAAGTGGTTTGTAGGAGTCTTCAACTGTATACCTCATAATTCATTACTTCCAAAAAATTTTAGAAATGATAAAGTTGGGGCAAAATATTAATTTTGAAGAGCAAGTTGATAGTATATAAATAGTCAGTATTCTTTTCTGTGTAGTTTTATAGGCTTAAAATATTTCCTAGTATTTAAAAAAAGAGCACTGCTTTTTAAAAAATGCACCTATGAATAAAATTATGTGAGCAAGTTAATTTTGGAGCAGCAGTATCTGTATAAATATTGTTGTTCAAATTTACTTCACAACTGGCAGGTTGAAAACCCTCTTCCTAAAACTGAAGTCAGCTGATTTATTTGCAGAACTCAGCAGTGCATCATGTAGTCAGCCACCTCTTAGCCTTAGTCTGCAACGTGAGTGCCCCAGGAGACCAGCCACTGCATCACTTCCTCCACCTTAGGTCTGGAGAGCCGGAAGCGTTCATGGGTGAAATGGACACATCCAGAGGCTCTCCTTGGCATGGTTTAATGTTTCATTTGGTAGCAAAAGGTATTATATTTTCATTCCACTTACATTCTTCTTCTATTTGTGCATGACCGAAAAATCTATTAAACGTCAAAAAAGTTCACTGAAAAGAAACTAATATTGCTCAAAATAAAATTTATTTTACCATAATTCACCGACATTTTCCCTCCTACTGCATTATGATTGAAATCGAGGTCACAGTACAGTTCAACTTACATTTTGCGATGCCAAAGTTTTATAGATGGCAAAATGCTCGTCTTTCTCTCCATGGATTAATTTCGAATGTAAAGTCATACATGTCAGTAAAACTGGAAGCCCTCAAGTGTCACATTCAGTATATTAATGATTTATCTTTGTATTATTTTATTCTCAAGCTGATTTTTCCTGTGATTTTTTTTTTTTAATATAACACCTGAGTTCCTTAGAACAGACTGGACACTCATCCTTGTAAATCACCATTTAATAAATGGTGGGATTCTTCACAGGAAATTTAAAGCAGAATTATTTAAATCCTCTTTAAGGTGACTGAGTTCTTATGTGTTCACATGAATGACTAGGGCGTGTCATTTCATCTTTCTTGTACTCCTTCTCTAAAAACTGTTTCCATCCTCATACCTCATTCATACTTGTTAGCATTCTATTGTTAGCTAGAGAAGTAGCTACCAGTATAAACTTGGATATGTTAACCTACCTGCAAAATTAGAATATTATGGTGTCTACAATTGTTCAGATGACCTTGGACCCTGGGAATTTTTTTTGATTTTGCACAACTGCTTTACAGTATAGAATTAAATAGTCGAGTTTACTACACAAGACTTCCATCAAGCCTCAATAAAATTATCTATGTGGGTTACGTGGCTCAGGGCTTGGCACGAATTTTCCTTGCAGTGAATGTTACCCTTAGAAAGAGCTGTGTGGTGGTGGCGGTATTCACAGTGGTAGTAGTAGTATTAGCGGTGGTGGCAGAATGTGTACTCGTTATTGTTTTAATACTAATGAGACACTAACAACAAATATGAAAAATCGTGAAACAAACTGCTCCATAGGAAATATATTTGTTGTCTTACTTTCTGAATTTGAAATTATTCTAAGAGTTCTCTTTCAAATATTCTATTTCAGAATGGACAGCCATACATAAAGAACAGATAGCCCTTATTAATGAAAATAATAAAGCCTAGCTCTGTCACAACAGCATTTCATTTGTGCTGGCATAAGTGGACTTGCATATTATTCTAATAAGTATTAAAGATGTTTATTTACCTAACCAAAGAAACCATTAAAAATAATCCTGAGCAATTAGAAACTTTTTATTAAGTTTAAAGACTGAAAAAAAATTAATTCTACATCATCTGATAACTTCTTAGAGAATTATCATATATAAAATTATCATACATATGTATATATCTTACATATATATCCATATTTAATGATCATTTCAATATTATTTCAAGAAAAATAAATTATAAATCAATGAATTAATAATACAGAATCATTTTTAATACAGAAAACTGTCCTGTCATATATAACTCTTGACAAAGAAACCTATCTCTTAAGAAGATAAAACCCATAAATATTTGCTGGACATATTTTGCTTCTCTTGTTCAAGTTCACTTCCTAGGAAGCTAAAACCTCTCTCATATTTCACTACCTTTAATTTCAAAAATAAAATGTGAATTTGTATTTTATGATTTTTATGTCAAGGTTCTTTCCTCCCACAAAGGATTTGGCATGGATATGAACAGTCACTGTAAAAGGTCCTTCAAAGTGCCATACAAAAGAAATAATTTTCAGGCATCGACTAAGTTTTCAAGTTGAAATTATTTGCATTCAAGGGCGTCTTTTCTAAAATGCATAGATCAGTGTCTGAGATTGTTCAAAGGCCATCAGAAGACCTTCTTTTGTGTTATGTTTCTGGGGAAGGCCCAGCAAAAGGCAGTTCCTAGGGTAAGAGGTTGTTCAATAATGTCAGATGAGTCTCCTGAGTCTTGCACTCTGTCATATTATTTTCTGCTAATATTGACACAAATGGAATGAGTCTTCAGTTTCTATTCATCTGTATGGTTATTATCAAAAGGGACAGCATATAGCTATATCAATGTGTTAATTTAAGCTTGCAAATTGTAACTGGGAGTGGTGGTACAGTTCCTTAAACTTTCACAAAGTAAAGGTTAGAAAATAATATTTTGCTTTGTAAAAAGACATAAAGCGTATCTATCGAAAGCTGAAGCTATTAACTTGTGATTTTAAAAACAGCTGAAAATGAAGATATGTGTGTGTATGTATACATGATTGGGACATTATGCTATACACCAGAAATTGACACATTGTAACTGACTATACTTCAATTTAAAAAAAAATGACATATCAAGGATTGAATTTGAATTTTACCTTGTATGTCTGTTATTAACTACAGAGATGGACCTAGAAATAAGGGATAAGCACACTTGATAAAATATTTATTACAAACATAGATATATCAGCACATGTGTGATATATATATATATATATATATATATATATATATATATGAGAGGATGTCTTGAGTTTATGGATATAACTTGATATTTAAGGACAATTCATATGTAATTAATCACCAGAGAAGAATGAGAAATCAAATATAGCATCACAAACAGATATGGATAAATGTTTTCACAAATTACAAAATAAAACCTTAAAATGACTATACTTGTGAAGGATGGAAAGATATTTCACTCCAGTGGAAAATCACATTTCATGGAATCATGCAAATTGGAAACCAGAAGCAAACAAAATGTGTATATATTCCAATGCTGTCATTTTATGTAAAAGAAAATTGAATGTCAAAGACAGTAAATGACTTCTTCTTTCAACATAAAATAATATAATTTTTATTAGTTTTACTCATAAAACAACCATAATGAAAAGTAGAAATCCCATTCCATATATTTGGAGGTATATGTTAAAATTTGTATTAAAGAACAACTTTAAGTTTCTATTTATTCAATTTCCTTTTAAAAGATGCATATACAAACAAAACTTATCACATTTATTCCCTTGCAGACTATCTTTCTAATTTCATAAAATCATTAACATATGAATTCCATTCTGTCTAGCTCTTCCTTTTATATCAATATTTTTTTTCTTCCATTGCTCACACACCATGTATTTTCATTTCGCTTCTCTATTATCATTTTGATTTAAGTCCTTTGCTTTCCTGGACTGACTGCTTCTGATAAACTATTCCTATTTCATCTCTTCTGTTTGGCTCTAATGATCCACAGTAATTTTGTAGCTTTTGCTACATCACCACCTCTTAGGCCTGTGTAATGAGGTATGCAGTGCCTTCAGTTTTTTTGCCTTTATGGTTCAATCCTAAAGTATAACGTGAGAAGTAAAATTGGTATTTTGTTAGTTAGGAAGCTCATGAGAGTCACATTTATAGCACTGCTTTATAAACTGTCAACTGTCACAAGAAAATTTGAGGATAATTGTCCTTCTACTTAATTAGTCCCTCTCTTCCCTTTAATAACAAAGCAATTGCTTAAAAATATAAATAAGTATGCTTAGACATTTTTTCACCATATAAAGATCAAATAAAGTGAACTCCAGTACATTATAGAATATTTAAGATCAAAAATACAATTGATGTAAGTTTATCTGGTTTGCTATCATAGCGTCTTAATGACAAACGCTGTATATTAAAACTTGCTCAAGTCTATCCTCATTTTTCTGATGGTATCAACAGAGACTTTGCTGGTGGTATGAATGGTGGACCACAGTTAAACATAAATACTCTTCTATCTGAACATTTTTCTGACATAAGGGAATAAAGAAAACAGTAATCTGTCTTCAAAAAGGAAATTGCAAAACATTTAATGCTCTGACATGAAAGACTAGCAAAGTTGTGAAATGCATATTGGAGTAGAAAATCCATCGATCAATTTTTAGAGCTCAATTGAGTTCTGGACAACATTAAAGGCAGACACATACCTTAATACCTCACTTATCTTAAGATCATTTATCTGGCAAAATCAACTATCCAGAATACTGTTGAGAACAAAGAGATGATAGATTTAAATAACATGTTCATGAACATAAGAGCAACAAATTGTAGATACTCAAATTTAGGTATTTCGACTTCAAAATCTATACTTAATCTACATAATTAACCTACAACCTATACTTAACCTCTATAATGTAAGAAAAAAAGAAACTTCAAATATACACACATAAAGCAAATGCTGACATATCTGAATAAAAGTCATAAATTCCTTTTATTAAATGTTTGCCTTTTCCACATTGGAGGTTTAATTCTACTAACGTTATTGGCTCATTCCCATCACGTTCCTCATGTACAATATATACTTTGCAAAACAGCCAAGTTTAACTTACAGTTTCTTAAATGTAACATAAAACTGTTGCTAACTACTGCATAGATTATTTTTTAACCTTTGCCAAGACTTATTAGGGTAAAAAAGGAAATGCATTTACTGATCTAAAAATTTACACCAAAAGCAATGTATGTAGAGTTGTAATTCTAAGAGGTGGGCAAGGAGAAACAAATGCTGAAGGGTGAAGAAAGGAAAAATCTGAATCATCTGAGCTGGTTTCTCAAATTTAATATGCAGTCAACCCCCTTTTTTTTTTTTCTTTTGTCCCAAGGTGATCTAATACTATCCACCACTTTAAACAAACATTATGTATCCAAGATCCTTAGAGTCCCTCATATGGACTGAATGTTGGTCAACATACTTGCATTTGCCTTCTAACTGTTGACATTACCCATATCTTCAAAAGTCACATATGGAGGACCTAACCCTCAATGGGATAATATTTGGAGGTGGGGACTTTGGAAGGTGATTAGGTTTAGAAGAGGCCATGACATATATTCAGAGGGAACTCTAATTTGAAAAGATACATGCACCCCAATGTTGATAGCAGCACCATATATGATAGCCTAGACATGGAAGCAATGTCCATCAACAGACAACTGGATAAAGAATTTGTGGTATATTTATACAATGGAATACTACTCAGCCATAAAAGATAATAAAATAATGCTATTTATACCAACATGGGTGGACCTAGTGATCATCATTCTAAGTGAAGTAAGCCAGAAAGAGAAAGAAAAATACCATATGATATCACTCATATGTAGAATCTATGAAAAGAAAAAAGAAGACACTAAGAATGAACTAATCTACAAAACAGAAACAGACTCGCAGACATGGTAAACAAACATGGTTACCAGGGAAAACAGGGTGGGAAGGGATAAATTTGGGAGTTTCAGATTTGCAAATATTAATTACTATATATATAAATAGATAAAAAACAGATTTTTTCTCTTTAGCACAGGGAACTATGCTCAATATTTTATAATAACCTTTAATGAAAAAGAATATGAAAATGAATATACATATATATATATGACTGGGACATTATTCTGTACACCAGAAATTGACACAATGTAACTAACTATACTATAATAAAAAATTTTTTAATTAAAAATTAAAAACATGTTTAAAAAAGATTCTAAATTAAAAAAAAAAAAAGGCCATGAGGGTAGGACCCTCATGATAGGATTAACGCCCTCATAAAAAGAGGAAGAGACAAGATATCTCACTGTTCTTCTCTCCATGTGTATGCATGCACTGGGAGGTGATGTGAGGACATTAAAAATAAAGGTGGCCCTCTGAAACCCAGGAAGAGGGCTCTCAGCAGACACTTAGATCTTCTACTTTCAGTTCTCCAGAATTGTAGGAAATGTTTTCTGTTAAGCCACCTAGTCCATAGTATCTCGTTACAGCAGCTCAGGCTGATAAAGACAGTCTCCTACCTCATTCCTCAGTCTTAGATTTTTAAAAGTCAACAAAAATTGTTCTTTTGTAAAATATAACTGTTCTCAGTGGTTGTTTCCAGTTTCAGACAAACTCTAGATGTTCCCCATATTAACAACTGGTTCACCCTCTCTCCAAAAACCACAGAATCCTGTTTGGCAAGCACCTCATTTGCTTTTATTCAGCTATCAGTGGGGTTCAGAGTTGACAGCTGATTCCAATGAAAGTACCCAGACCCATTTGACAAAAATTTAGCAGCCAAGAAAGATGGATCTGTGCTATGGTTCATTTATTCCTAACTTTGGGTAATCTTTTATTTCTCTTTCTTTCAAACTCTACATTAAATCCAAGGGCAAACTTGGTAGATTTCATCTTCAACACATCTCCACAATCCAGCCATTTTTCACCCCTTCCACATTGCTATGTTGCCCAAGGCACCAACATCTCTTACCTGGTTTGATGCTGTATCTTCCTAACTGCTCTCCCTTTTCTTTGGGGCCCTTCCGCCATCCTAGTTTATGCTTAATACAGCAGCAACTGAATGAGTGTTCTTTCTATCAATCAATCAATCATGTCCTCTGCCCAAAGCCCTCGAATACCTCCTATTGCACTCAGAGTAAAAGCTTACGTCACCAAGCTTTTCTATGTCCAGAATGCCTGTTACTTCTATGACCTCACATTCTTCTTCTCTTTCTATTTGCTCTAGCCACTGTGTCCCCTTTGCTGTTCCTAGAACTATGTTTTCTGCCCTGGGCCTTTAGACTTGCTCTTTCCTTTGCCTGAAAAATATTTTACCAGGTAGCTGTGTGGATTTTTCCTTTTACTCATCAAATATTACCTTCTCAATGGAGCAATTCCTCACTGCCTTATTCAAAATTATAAATGACTTCCCTACACATACACACATACATGCCTCCTTATGTTCCTACATCTGTCAGATGCTGGTCTGAGTTAAATCACCCATTGATGGCATCTCATTTCTACTCCTGCATTTGCCTTCTAAGTTTGTTGACATTACCCAATACCTTCCTCTAACATGGCTCTGTTTACCTAAATCCTTCCAGCCAAGTTTCCTAACTAGGTATCTTATATTCAAGGATGTCGTCAAGCAATAAGTACCTGTACTTACATCATATTTACATCCCTATTTCTGAAATAGATGAGAGAGATTAAGAGGTACAAACTTCCAGGTGCAAAATAAATTAGTCACAAGAATGAAATGCATAGTGTGTGGGGAATACAGTCAATAACTATGTAATATCTTTGTATGAGACATATTATAACTAGAATTATCACAGTGATCATTTTGAAGTGTATAAAAATATCGAATCACTACATTGTGTAACAGGAACTAACATCATGTTGTAGATCAATTATATTCCAAAAACAAACAAACTCATAAGATATCAGATTTGTGTTTTGTGTTCACCAGAAGGGGTGAGGGGAGGGGGAATTGGATGAAGATAGTCAAAAGGTACAAACTTCTAGTTGTAAAATAAATAGGTACTAGGCATGTAATGTACAATATGATAAATATAATAACACTGCTTTATGTTATTTATGAAAGTTGTTAAAAGAGTAAAAGAGTTCTCATCACAAGGAAAATTTTTTATTTCTTTAATTTTGTTTCTACATATGATGATGAATGTTCACTAAACTTATTGTGATAATCATTTCATGATGTTTGTGTCAAATAATTATGCTGTACACTTTAAATTTACACAGTGTTATATTTGAATTACATATCAATAAAACTGGAAGAAAAAAAGAGAAAAATAAATAAATAAAAAGTTACACTTACAGTCGATAGGATTTTAGAGGCCTTAATACAGAATATAATACTATTTATATTACTAAGCACAAATAGGAATTTTATCTCATAATGAGATAACAATACTTAAAATCACAGTTTCCCTTTTCTAATATAAAACTGATAATATAAAATTTTTAAAGTTCATCAGACGAATACAAAAGAGCTGGTTACTAAACCAATCACATAAGTGGTACTGTGAAAATAATCAGTAGTTAATCTTAAAGTTAATTCTGACGTATATATGCAAAATGGATTTAAGTAGACCTCCCTCCCTCCTTTGAAACAAGGAGTAATGTCTCCAATTTACACATGTTGCATGGGGTATGCAGGCACTGTAGAATGTTTGAGCCTTAATCTACAGAAGCCAGAGTGTAATTAATATAAAGATCATGGAAAACAAACTTTCAATCTGGCATCTGTGGGATGACATCTGTATATATATATATAGAAGTTAACAAAATAGTCCTTCCATTGTTTGACATGTGGAAGGATGACTTTGCCCTAGCTAATATTAAGAGAGGTACATCTCATTCCATACAGTAAGGATCCAAGCAATATACATTAATTTTTTTGTGTTTTTTTGTATGTGTATGTATATATATGTGTGTGTGTGTGTGTGTGTGCGCGCGCACGTGTATATATATAGTCAGTTTACAATGCTGTGTCAATTTTTTGTGTATATATATTTTTTACATTTGTTTTGATCCATTCTATATGACAAGAAGAATCCCTATATGCTGATTTCATTATGCCACTGACCTCAGCTTACATTTTTTTTTTTATGTTTCTTGAAGTTGGGAAGAGAGAATGGAAGCAGAAAGATCAGGCCCCTGGGTAGAAGCTGGCCCTTGTTAAGCAGTCAGGAGTCCTCTGACTCTTCTTCCTGCATCTCCTTTACCATGGCCATCTCCTCTTCTTTCAAAATGTTACATACTTGAAACCAAGAGTACAGTCAGTCCTCCTCATCTGCAGGTTCTGCATCCTAGGTTTCAGTCAACTTTGGATTGAAAATATTTGGGAAATAAAAAATTCCATAAAGTTTCAAATAGCACAACTTGAAATTGTCATGTGCTGACAATTATTTCACATAAAACTTACATTGCTATTAGGTATTATAAGTAATCTAGAGATGATTTAAAATACACATCTTCCTATGTACAGGTTATATGCAAACACTTCGCCATTTTATATAAGGGACTTGAACAGCTATGGGTTTTTATATCCCCGGGGGTCCTGGAACCAGGGTACCAAGTGAAGACAGTATCTTCAATTGAATATTCAGTACTTGGACTTCATAGCAGCAGGACTTCCCAGAAGCCTAAACAGGATCACCAAAAAATATGACTACCTGCAATAGATTCTATATATTTCTTTGTGTTGAAATAAGAGCTTTTATTCCTAATAATTAAGAAACAAGAGCATGGCAAAGATGGTTGGGAACCTAAAGATTCTTTTAGGTAAAGACCTATATTTTACAAAGCAGGAAGGCGACTTAAGGGATGTATCTCAAACCAAAGAAGATACTGACGGAACTAGGTTTACCAGTTATGTGACCACTGTTGTATTCTCAGTACCTGATCCAGCCATTCCAGCAGTTGTCCTTTTAAGCTGTTAGGGTTACTACATGATGTATCAATAAAATGATAATATACATAAGGGTAGGATTTGGGGGGGTTTGTAGAAGAAGGGGAATATCTCAACTGAATCATTGACTTGTATATTCATTCATTAATCAGTTAACATTTTTAAAGCTTTTTTATTTGTAAAGTGAGGATAGAAACAACTCCTAGAATGATGACTGCTTAATAATAAGTACACAAAATATTATTTTCTAACATCTATAATAATTTTAAATCAGTTTTTATCACCTATATTTAAATATTGGAGAGTGCAAACGATGCTATTTTGGTTTTGATTTTTATTTTCATAAATAATACAAACAAATATTAAGTCCAGTAGAAGCTGATTTGTTTTTTTCAAAATAATCACAGTAAAATTTTTACCCATTAAGACATACAAAATTGGAAAGAAATCATAGAATTTTGGGGTATCAGGGAATGCTTTATAAATGTTAAGGAGGGTTAAGTATTCTTCCTAATCTCCTGTGTGAATACAAAAAAAAACTAAAATAAATTCCTACAATAACAGTGTAATTTGTTTTTATAAAGTGTTAATTTTAAAGAAATAAACCAATTGATATTGAATGATAGGAAATGGTACAATAAGACTGAACACAAAAAGGTCAGGGAAAATTACCATCTCCAAATATTAAAGATTTCTTATATAAGATTTCTATATGAAAAAATTGCTGAGTTTAAAATTAACTTAAAAATGTAACTGAGAGGCATTCCTCCTTTTACTTATTTTTCTACCTAATCTATATTCTCAAAGATAAAGTGAACCATACTTTTGAATGAATCCAAATGCTGGTAGAATTAATTTGAACTTTTTTGCTTGGAACCTGGTCTGAAGCTTATATACTGAAACATTGCTCCAGGCAGCTATACTCCACTGATGGAATTAGTAAGTCAATCTACCCTCTATGACTTGAGGGAACCATAAAAATCATCTATCACTGATGGCAGGCAATGAAGGAAAAATTGTATGTAATGTCAGGTGGCTGAATACAGGAAAAAGATATATGGTAATAACAGTACAGGCAGACAATTGCAGGTAAGAAAAGAATTGCTTAAAATGATAGTTGAAATAAGAATATACACATTCAGGCATCACAATTTACTTTCTTTGATTGAAAAGAGAAAAAAACTTATGTCTTAAAGATAATGTTTGGATCAAATTTGACAGTTTGAATAATAAGCACTTCATGTAACAATTCTAGATGACTTGATAGAGTACTACCCACATGCCCATGATGGAACGAACATAGTCTGAGAGAATTATTCTCTAGATCACAATATTCCTGATATTACAGAAGGAATGGCTGATTATTCCTTGATAGTAATTATGGGGATATTTCTAATGATGAAGTTGTTGGAAAAATGTAAGCATGTAACTATTTTTTCTAAGCTTCCAATAACTTCAGATATCTTTATTTTCTATGACATTAAAATATCACTAACTTCTACCTCCACATTTTTGCTTTCCAATGCAGCATACCATGGTATCATTCAGGCTTCACTTGGCATTAATGCATTCATTATGTTTTTAGGTGCCCTATTTTTTAATACTGTCAATTAAAATAGTATTTGTAAGTGTTCATTCTTCTATCTGCATGCCATAATATAACCAGCAAATATAAGAACTAAAATTTTATAAAACTTGTTTGTATTAACCATCCAGATTACTGAAAGTATTTTAAAAGATTAACAGATAACATAAAATATAATGTTTAAGATTATTGAAATTTGAAGGATATCAAAATTTTATAACACAGGTACCCTCATCAAAAGTCTGTTTGAGATGTATTGATTTAGACATTTAACTATCAACTAAATTAGAGAAGTGTTTTAATAATAGAAGTATAGTACTATAAATAGACAGGTTTTTAGCATTTAGATTTAATGACTTAAAGGAATTCAAATTTGCAGGTACTAACATATATATATAGAGAGAGAGATAGATACTATATAGCACAGGGACCTATATCCAATACCTGTAGTAACTTATGGTAAAAAAAGAATATGAAAATGAATGTATGTATGTTCATGTATGACTGAAGCATTATGCTGTAGGTTGAGAAATTGACACAACATTGTAAACTGATTTTACTTCAACAAAAATAAATATATACAAAAAATTTCAAATTAAAGGTAAACATGGTTAGAGTTTCCTTGTGTAGGAATTGGTTTGTTTTGGACTCACTCACCCAAAACAATGGTCTGATGATTTCCAGTGGCCAAGTACATTTCCTTAAATTGGGTAAGGCCCAGCAGGCTCATTTTTATATACAGTTTTACTTAAACTGATTCAAAGAGCATTTGTCAAACTGCTGCAGTGTACAGTGGACTTAGGGTTCAGGAAAAAAAAAAAAAAGCAACACTCTTTGGTTTCATGTACTTTACAGAAAAAAATTGAGTACTACTCTTGGATTACAAAATAAAGAAGAGGAACAGTAGCTTGGGTTTTGTGATACTTATAAGGTAAGTAAATTAAAATTAACATTACAGCCAATGGATGGACATATGGGAGTGCACACAAAGTGCGATGACCTCTGTTTCTCATGTTAGTGTCTACCAGAGAGCATCCACCATGAGAGAAGCACTAAATCACAAATAGAATTACTTGGCCAGTTGATATCTAGCCTCTGTCATTGGCCACCCAGTGCTGGCACCAGCCATACATGAGTAAAGGGACCATGGTATCAGAGATGGAGGCTATGCATAAGCCCAGCAACATAAACACATTTATCAAAGCAGATCTACCCATGCTGCCGCCAAAGCCCCAGCCCTCCAGAAAATGAGACTAACATTCAGTTCCCAATATGGCGGCATTGGTCAAAGAGACTGCACTGTCACTTAGTAGGAATTTGATTATATTGGGCAAGAATACATTCTGGCAGGAGGAAATACTTCATGGGATGCACATTTTCTCTTTTTGTCTAGTAGGCCTCAGCTAGCATCATTATCCCAGAGCTTATCAAATGTTTTATTCACCAGCATGGAATTTCACATCATATTGCATCACACCAGGAGACCTCTACATAGCAAAAAAATGTGAGAACATAGGGTCACATGCCATAGCATCCAGAAGCTACAGGCCTGAGCGCACTTTAAAACAGCCTGCAGAAGGCACACCTGAAGTTCCATACCAAAGACCATCCTTTAGTGAATGAGGAGCCATATTCCCAGAAGTACATTTGACATCAGATTCGTTTGCATGATGCTATGTCTCCAAAAGGTGAAACACATGAATCAGAGAACCAAGGAGCAGAAGCACTGAATTCACTTGCATGGCCTCCTTGGCAAATTATGTTTCCTCTTCTGTTAAATCTGCGCTCTGACAGGATAGATGTCCTGATCCCTGAAGAGGAAGCAATTTCATCAGGGGACACAGCAAAGGTCTAATTCAAATATAAGCTACGAGCATCACCTGGGAACTGTAGCTTCCTTTAGCTAAGAGACTAGATGGGAAGAAAATAAACCTCCAGTTGGTGGGGATAATTGACCATAGCCATGAGAATATCAAAAGTATGCTATAACAAACAGGGGCAGGGAGAAATATGTGTAGCGCCTAGGTGATCCACCTAAGTGCCTCTTTGGTACTACACTCCCACACAGACCAGTACAGCAATCTCACCATGAAAAAAAGCACAGTGACCTGGGATTCAGACCCCTCCCCATGAGGATCTTTGTCATGCCACCAGGTAATCACCAAGACCACCTGAAGTGCTGGCTAAGCAGGAAGGAAACCTAGAACGAACAGTGAAGCAGGAATAAAATAACTATCCATTGTGGACCCAAGATAAGTTTCAGCATTAGAGGCGATGGCTTATCATCCAACCACTCCTCTTCTACCTTTCCCCAGGGAAGACAGCTGCTCAGACAGCCTACAGGATCTACTGCAAGAATTTATGCTAAGAAGTAGAGCGAGCAGAACAAGGGATAAACCGGTGAATAATTACAGTGTGCTCACTGTCCCGATGCCCCTTTTTTGAAGGACTTCTGGCCCTACCTCTTGGGAGTACTGTAATTCCTACAGGAATTACTTAACTTCAGAGACTCATTTCATCCAAGGTCATGCACTTCACATGGGTGGCCCAAATCAAATGACTGATAGCTACAGAGGTTATAAAGTTCTTCTTGGCTAATTTATTTTAACAAACTATTTTTTACTAGAAAAATTAAAAATAATATATTGCATGGGTCTTAATACTTGAACATCAAGCATATTCATGAACAGCGAGTATCTTCATGTAAACTGTTCTAGATGGAAGACCCAGATGGTACTCCTCTGAGGGAGGAGTTCCAGCCCCCACCCCAATTGGCCCCATCACCTCACAGCTCAACCCATCAGGACACATCCAGGGATGGACCAAACACAACGCCTGGGTGTATTTTCTCTTCAAGTGTCAAAGATCCCCAAGCGATCCCAACACCCACCCCTTCCTACCCTTTCATTCATGCATCTATAAGATAGCTGCCTAGAACAGGTCAGCAGTGAAGCTCCAATCACCACCACCACCACCAACAAAAAAGATGCAGACTCATTTTCCCTGGCTTCCACGAGTGTTTCTCAGGAAAGTGTACTTTAATGAACATCCTTCATGCTACATTCTGACTCAGAGTCCCCTTACCAGAGGAAGCCAGCTTGCAATACTGCATGACTATTACAGGCTATTTTAGCCTTATTAAGGTCTTTGCTTAATTGCAGTCCGAGTTCTGCCTATTCAATTGAACAGTCATTCCTTGTATTTATGCTTATCTATTTTCTTTCTCTTTCTCCCCCTCCTTTTTTCCTCATGTCTTTCCTTCCCACCCTTTATTGTATTTTTCTTTTTCGTTGAACAACCAGTCTTCCATTGTTCTTTACTCCTCCCTCCCTGCCTCCCTCTTCCTTTTTATCATTTTATATTTTACATTTTTACGGAAACAAGTGTACATTTAGAGATTTAACAGTGCGGTAAAATTGTCATCGACGCCTATTTTGCCTGCAAGTTAAAGTCCTTTTTCGGAAGCAGTGTCTTCCATATCACATTTTACATACTGAAATTTCATGTCTTTGAAAATAACCTAGATGCTGTCAGCTGGTTAACAGCAGGGAATGTAGCAAATACCCCAGTACAGAGACAACATGAAATGATTTTTACTGCATTTTTCATTGTGCTTTGTTTATATTTTTTTCTTTTTGTCTCTTTCAATGCCTAACCGTAATAATCCTCTTCCCCTGAAAACTGTTAAAATCTGAGCAGTGCCTCTCCAGTTTAAAATGCAAAGAGCAGTCCTTTTTTTTTTTTTTTACAGGTTTTCTATGATAATACTTAGAGTGAGTCACTCATCCTGAAAGTGAGTGGCCTTCTAAATTACTGTGAAATAACCATGGCTGCTATTACGCACACTTACAGATGTGATTTAAATTCTCTGGAACTCCTCTGCACTTTGAATGAGAATTAGCAGCTCTGAAAGATTTAACTTCACATTGGAAAAAGATCAAAGCAAGCGGCAAAATGAACTTGAAATTTTTCTTCAGGATCGAGGTTCTAACGCTTTTCAAACCAAACTTCAACCTCCAAAATGTTTTCAGTCTCTCACAAATTTTCTCCATTACGGGTAATTTGACTGCCTTAATCAGCACCTGTTAATAAAGTTTTTTTTTCTTTCGTATCATTAAAATTTCCTTCCTTGACTATCAAAATCCTGTTTTGAAAAAATCAAATCTCAAAAGGAAATGGAAGGAGAAGCTTCAGTCCTATTTTAATGAATGCTCAATGGAATTTCTACTTTGTAAAGGAAGCTGCTTCTGCCAATGCTCAGGAGGCTTCATTCAGGTATAATAAGAATTATAGGATCAAACACTTGCCATTTGAAAGAGACTTCATAAGCATCATCATTTGATATTTCTCTTACCTGGTCTTTCCCGTCAGCCTCTTAGATCCCACTGGGCCCCAAGACCATCAGCATTTGCTCAGCTAGTAAAGTCACTTGGAACAATGGCAAGAAATAGGAATACAAGTACAGAGCTTTGCCTTGGAGCTGCCACACAGCTATGGAAGGAATGAGCATCTTTATAAGAGGGTCACTTAGAGCCTTATGAGAGAATTTTAAAGAAAGTTGTGAGTCCAAGAAAATGACATGGTACTTTGGCAGAACCGCCAGATGAACCAAAGGAATTACTATACAAAGTCATCATAGCATATAAGGTGGTACTTATCATTGACTGCCAGAAACAGACAAACAAAAGTTGATGTTAGAACTCAGAAGCTATAATTCTAAGTAATAACAAAGAAATGCAGATATTTTCTTCATGAAAATAATTGCCACTAATGTGGACGTGATTTTGTTTTATATTGTAGGTCATCGCTTCCTGAATTCCTGGTTTTCTACAATTTTATTTACTCCATAGCACTCTCTGATCATTGTTGCATTACTTATTTGAAAGAGTCACACCACTATGTCACTAATAAAATTATTACAGAAATAGTCTCCATGAAAAATGCCATAATATAATGGAAAAAATTGTTATTTATTGGATTGTATTCTTGGCAGAAGGCACTGCTTACAAATCTTTACTGATAAGAATATATACCATGATGCCTCAGATTTCCCATCTAAAAAGTTTTTAAAAATATTCTGTAATTGGTAATTCCTCTCATTTTCTTCCTTGTCTTGCTTTTTATTAATTTGTCATCTGCTTGTTACCAATTCTACTTCATGCTCACAGAGTTTTCTTTTTAATTTTTTTATTGAAGTATAGTTGATTTACAATGTTGTGTTAGTGGAGTCTGGTGTAGAGCATAGTGATGCAGTCTCACATATATATGTGTGTGTGTATATATAGTACATACACACACACACACACTTATATGTATATTTATATATGCCTTTTCATATTCTTTCTCATTATAGGCCATTACAAGGTATTGAACATAGTTCCCTCGCTGAGTTTTCTTAATCCACAACCTTACCTCTTTTATGTCTCCATAGCAGTTGCCTATGTTTCTAGAGCATTTGCTGTAGTCTGCCTAGTTGTATCAGTTTATAGATGAGGACACTGTTGACTGTTCAGTCCTAGAAGACATCTAATCCTTGGTTCTCTTCCTACTTCTATCAATGTTTGCCTTTTACGTGTTTTTGTTTTCCAAATTTCTGCTTCTATATTCTAGTCTCCTCAATCTATGTCAATTGTCTTATACTGCTGGTTTCAAATATCCTAAGCTATATCCCAGATCAGTATCTTCCCTACAAACGTGCTCCTTCCCTTTGTTCAAGTATCCACCAATAGTTCAAGCTACACATTTTAGATACACTTTTGAATTAATTTTCTGCATTTTTACAGAAAATTGAAAGCTTTTATCAATTCACACAACAAAATTTTAAAATATTAACCATGTTGTGGGTTTGCTCTAGGTGTCTCTAGTATCATAATGATATTACAATTGTTTTATTTAGATGTCTCTTTCCTCTATTAGTCTGGAAATCCCTAAGGGCAATGATAGCAGCTTAGCAGTTTTTGTTTTTTTTGTTTTTAATTCCAATGATGTGAATCTTCTAAATTAGATTGTAAGCAATGGAGGGCAGATACTGTTTATCTTTACATCAATAACATGTCTTGCAATTAATAGATAATCAGTACTTGCTGAATTGTGTCAGTCACATATATGTGAACTCCCACTCTGCTACTGTCACCATCTTAGCTCTTCATAATGCTCACTCTATACATCCCATAGATTCCTAAGGTCTCTAAATGTATCAGATGAATTTCTTTATCAAGCGCTCTGACCGCTTCTATTCCTTCATGCATCTGATAGACAATTACATGCCTTATGTGAGCCAGTCACACTTCTAGATATTCAGGATTAACAACCTGTAAATATAGACACGATCTCTACTCTCACAGAGATGAAGTTTAGCTGGTGATTCAGAAAATGTTTTATGCTGAGAACTGAAGAATCTGGAGAGAAACCAACCTTTATATGACTTTCTCAGAGCACTGATGATGGCTCTTCCTGATCCCAGCCCTCTGAAGAAGATAGTCTTGTCTCCTACATGTTTTTGAGAAATCCATTTTCTCTTGTGTTGGTTCCTCTAGGGAGCCTGCCTTGATCCACATCTTCCCCTCCTCATTTAATGACAGACAACTTTTAGCATCTCATTCCAGCTAACATATCTTATAGGACTGAGTTTTTCTTTTTCTTTTTTTTTTTTTTTTCATAACAAGGCATAATTTCTTCTCCATCATTTGAAACCATTTTTTTCCTAGCTCCCTTAGAGTGCACACCTTGTGGTTACAATACTTGTCAAAAACTGTACAAATTAAGGTACACTCCATATACTCTTGATGTGTAAGTGTTATAGTCTAGCTCTGTGCTATGATGGCCTATTATGTCCCCTTTGCTCCTGATATCTTTAACTCTCCACTAAAATTCTCTATGGGAACAAAGACTAACAATCAATGTCCAATGTCTTCCTGGACTGTAGGCAGTATTTCTGAAGACTGAAGGCACCAAAATGATGAGCATGCTTGACCAATAGATTATATATCTGTCCCTGAATGGAGAATATTAGATGCTTTCTACATTATCTTATATAAGAAATAAGGAAAGTACAATAATTTAATAAATATTCCATTGTTTTTGCATATATATTACAATTACTTTGATTTTATAAAGTAACAAATTGGGATACATAATGAGAAATAATGAATTTGAATATTTTATTCTTCAGTTATTTCTCTGTTCTTGAAGATATGGTTTAAAAACATTTATGGAAAATATTCTGGATCTGGATTAAAGTATAATTATGATACCATATTATGGGGCTGTTTATTCAGCAAACATTTTATGGAGTTTTGAAATACTGCATAGGTCTAGAATAGCTTTGTGTGTATTTATAAAGTCAAGAATTTCATATAAGACATATATGATTTTATTTACTATTATAGATTCCATTTAATACTTGTTTTGTTAAGGTGTTTTATTTAAAACATCCCCTTCAAGACATCCATCCAGGGAGGAGCTCAAGATGCCAGAGTAGGAGGACATGGAGCTCATCTCCCACAAGAGCAAATCAAAAAACATCTACATGTGGAGCAATTCTCAGAAAAAAGCAAACTGGAGACTGGTAGAAAGACTCACACAACCAAGGCTGCAAGAAAGATCCACAGTGAATCAGGTAGAGAGGGAAAAAAAGCGATCAGGTTGGGACCTGAGCCCCTGGGAGGGGACAGAGAAAAGAAGGGGGATTAAATGGACTCAGAAATTCTCCCTGGGCAGTGAGTGGTTCAAACCACATATGGAGTGCCGCATACCTGGGGTCTGACACCAGGAGAACAAGTCTCCCAAGCTGGTCTGAAAACCAGTGGGACTGACTGTAAGAAATCTAGACTCTGCTCATGAAGAGTGCATGCACGCTTGCTTACTCCCGAAACAAGGTGGACGAAGCCGATTGAAACTGACTAAGTCTCTGGCCAGGTTCCCAAGACTGCCCAGAATCACCCCGGCATAAGCCAAGCAGCCACTCTGGCCCCTATTGCTCTGTGGAGCAGCTCCACACTAGGGCGAGGTCTGTCACAGCCAAGGAGAGTGCAGGGTTGTGGGGGACAGAGCTGACTTGGACCAGACATTACCTTTGAATGGGGGGAGGGCAGTCATTAATGTTGTTCACAGAAGCAACAAATCAGGAGCATTCTGGAGCTCTGACTAGTGCCAGAAATGCCCCAGCACACACCCCAGCCCACACTGAGCTTAGGACCCTTTTACTCTGTAGTATAGCTCCCCACTAGAACAAAGGATGCTGCTGCCAAGGAGAGTGCCCATTTGTCAGGGATGAAGTCACTCAGACCTGGCACAGCATCTGAACAGAGTGAGGGTAGCCCTTACTGGAACTCAAGGATGCAGCAGATAGGGAGCAGTTTATAACTCTGACCAGTGTGCCTGGATGACCCAGGGTATGCTCTGGTCTATGGCATGTGATCACTCTGGCCCCTCTTAGTCCAGCACTACTCTCCCCCTTAGTGAAGGTGACAATGCTGGGAAGGGCAGAGCACACACTTAGAGGGAACAGAGCCATTTAGGACCAGACCCTCAGGGCTTCTGTCCCAGCAGCTTGGTATCCAACCCCACCACCCCACCACCCCAGGGTGGTATTGGCCACTTAGCAAATGAGAAGCCCTGGCTCATGCCTGGCTCTGGTTCTAACTCCTTCATCTCTAGTCCAACCTCCTACCAAGGTGATAGCTGTAGCATACCCTGGGGGAAGACATGACGCATGCTCACTTCAGATCCAGATCTCCTACCAAATTCACTGGGCAGAAGTAGACTATACAGGAAAGCTCCCACACAAAGATACACCTCAAGTCCGAGATAGGTAACTAAACTAACTAGGGAAAAGAATAGATGAACAACACAGTGAGAATTTTAACAAGGAACTAGAAAAAAATGAAAAAAGAACCAGTCAGAAATGAAGAATACAGTAACTGAAATGAAAAACACCCTAGAAAGAATTAACAGCAGACTAGCCGGTATGGAAAAACCCATACGTAATCTGGAAGATAGAATAATGCTAATCACCCAATCAGGCAGCAAAAAGGAAAACAAATTTAAAAAATGAGAACAGTTTAAGGGACTTCTGGGACAATATTAAGCATATGAACATTTGTATTATAGGGATCCCAGGAGGAGAAGAGGGAGAGGAAGGGGTCCAGAATGTATTTGATGAAATTATGGCATAAAACTTTCTGAACCTGAAGAAGGAAACAGATAATCAAGTGCAGAAATCGCAGAGAGTCCCAAACAAGATGAAACCAAAGAGAACAACACAAAGACATATCCTAAATAAAACAGCAAAATTTAAAAATAAAGAGAGAATTCTAAAAGCAGCAAAAGAAAATCAAAGAGTCACAAAAAAGGGAACCCCGATAAGGCAATCAGCTGATTTTTCTGCAGAAACACTGCAGGCCAAAGGAAGTGGCACAATATATTTAAAATACTGGAAGGGGAAAACCTACAACCTTGGATAATCTACCCAACAAGATTATCATTCAGAATTGAAGGGGAGATTATGAACTTCTCAGACAAGCAAAAACTAAGAGTTCATCAATACCAAAGTGACCAGAAAATAAACATTAAAGGGTCTTCTCTAAGTGGAAAAGTAAAAGACACAATAAAAAGTGAAAATTTATAGGAAATGAAAAATTCCACTAGTAAAGGAAAATATATAATAAAGACTGTGTATCAACATAGTAAATAAACTAGCATGAATATTAAAAGATAAAACATTGTAAAGTCAACAATAACTACAATAAACAGTGAAGGGATAAACATGAAGATGTAAAAAATGACATCAAAATCATTTAAAAATCTTAAGACCACCTGAAAGATGTGAAAACTTTTTACTTTGGAACATTTTTAATGAAACAAGACAAATATGGGGGGAGGGTATAGCTTAGTAGTTAGAGTACATGCTTAGCATGCATGAGGTCCTGAGTTCAATCCCCAGTATCTCCATTAAAATAATTAAATAAATAAACCTAACTACCTCCCCCCACCGAAAAAATAAATAAATAAGACAAATGAGTTTTATTTATGTAGGCCCTATTTGTTCCAGACATAATTTGATATAATCAAGATAGCTGGATATATAACGATACCAAAGATTTTTGTGAATGATGTCAATGAAGCAATCAGTGCCATTATGCCATGTTTTAAAACTTCTTAGAATATTAGCTTGATTTATATTTATAGTTGTTCCATAAAATGAATTTTCAAGTAAAATTTTCCAGTTTCCTTAAAATAACTTATTAATCTGTTAAAAATTATATTCTTTTACAAAAAAGTTCTTATTTGGGAACTGGAAAGAACTCATACTCCTCATAACACAAGAAGAAAACTGCTGTCCATTAGGAATCGTGGCATATTGCCTTCCAACTCTTGTTGCTCTTAGTTATGAATGGAAGTTAACGTCTACACCACCTTCAGAATGAACACAGCCCACTGTTCTCATTGGCATCAAAGTGATTGACGCCAATATGACATAATGGATTGTGACCAAGTAGGTGATGTTGACAAAGATTTCTTTTCAATCCGTAAGTTATGATAAAAATCTTAAATACAGAATATTTGTAAGGCCTTATTTTTTACTGTACTGTAAATTTTAGCACAAAGATATTCTGAATTGACTTCTATGTGTAGGATATTGTTCAAAATTAAATGCTGAGGTCAAACTGGTTTCCACCATTTGGGAAGCATGGCCTTCTCAGTGAAAGAGAATGGCTTTCAATACCAAAAAACATCCTTTTAAAGGATGTTGGGTTTTTGTTTAACTCAATAGTTCTTTGAATTAATACTAAGATTGTTGACTAGATTAGAATGAAATCCTCCTGAAGCAAGAAATAGTCACCAAAATTAAAATATGAAAAAATTCCAGGTAACCTCTGAATATATTTTTTTAAAAAGTCTACGAAGTTTGACTATATCAAGACTTTATTTTCCTTTAATGAATCAATGGCATTCTTTACATTGGAGGACATTCATTCACCCAAGGGAAAGACCAACACTCTACCCCAGCCCAAAAACAAACACACAAATAAGCAAACCAGAGAACTCAGAGTAGTAAAATGAGTCATATATTTATGCTATATATATATATATAGTGTAAGAGAGTCACTTGGTAGCCTAGATGCCTTCTTTTTAGAATAAAAAAGATACTTTGAATTGTATAACTTAAATGGCATGGATCAGCCTTGAGGACTTCAGCTTCAGAAAGAATGGGGTTGACCAAAGACCAGTGTTAAATACACTATGGACATATTCAATAATGAGGGAATAGATACCTTTTGTACAATTATAGTACTGTATGTAGGAGACTCTAATCCCTAGAAGAAAAAAAAAAATCCTAGCTTGGTCTAATGACATACCAGATTAGTGAGAAACCATTGACACTTTTGAATGACAGAATAACTTTTCTTGAAGTTAACCAAAAGAAACCTTTTTAAGTTTTAACAAAATGGTGCTTGAGTTAGAGAGAATAAATGTTTTACAGTTTTGTTCACTGAGATTGTGTTTTGTATATTCTAATCTCTTCTACTGTATGGGATTTAGAATAGAAAGTCTCTCAAAATATAAAGTGCTCAAAAAGAGTAGATTTTTGTATATAGCTTTATATTCCAGGAGATACAATCAGTTGTTTAACAATAACACATTGAAGAAGATAACCAAATTATGGGTAGTACTTGGAATAAAAATTTTAGAAAATGTTGCTTCATCAGGCAGGATAACCATCTACATTCTTGTCAGTAGAGATGCTATAAGAAAGATACAGGATATTTTCATGAAATATGATTTACTTATAGCCAGCTAATTTAAAATAAGTCATAATTCACACTCAGCTGGTTTAGGAAATTTTCACAAATGTGTGCCTTTTATATTTCACATAAGTACATTAAATAGATTTAAGTCTGCCAGAAATACAGCAAAATAAAGAGAACTATGGTTAATGGTCCTTCATATGAGAATGGGCAGCAGCATATTAAGTAAAAGATTCTATCTTTACAACAGAATAGTATTTCAAGTTGTAATTCCGACAAGTGTAACAGTTACCTGATGATTCATGGTCATATCCAGAATAGTCTATCAACTGACAGTCTAACCTTCACCTCTAATATACTGACCACAGATAACTTATAGACTCCAATGTAGAACTATCAAAGTGATCTGCTGTTCTCTATTTTTTGACAAAAGCACAAAACATATTTGGTACAGATTCACTTAAGAAACCAAACTTTTAGGTGAATACTGACATTTTTCAATGAAGACTTAAGAAGCACAGGGCACATACAGGCCTCACCTTTCAAACTGAAATTGTCTGGATAGAATTAGGAGGACAGAAAGCCACATCTGGCCACTTGATCCAGTCAGATAAATATAAAGACTACATGAAATGGCTATAGAAAATGTTAGAAAATTATTTAGGACTCAAGTTCC
The DNA here is from genome assembly GCF_009834535.1 of Camelus ferus. Taxonomy (NCBI): domain Eukaryota; kingdom Metazoa; phylum Chordata; class Mammalia; order Artiodactyla; family Camelidae; genus Camelus; species Camelus ferus. The sequence continues at coordinate 28,147,811 of NC_045696.1, forward strand.
TAGAGTGGGTTTGGGCAGCGATTTATTGAAATATTTTCAACAATATTGATTCTATAATTCATAAGGAACAAAAAACAGGAATAAGTAATAAAACTGCTTCAATTAACTAGTTTGGTTTTGACAACAAACTCACTCACCCAGGTAATTTAGCTATCTAGCTTCAATGTATATCATGTGTACATATTCTGTAGGGGCGGGGCTGGCTCCTAATTAACAATGAGGCAGGTATGAGGAATTAAAATAGTCAATACATTAACAGTTATAGAAATGAGATACTGATACGTGTATACTGTTAGCAGCTGTAACCCATGCTCACTTGGTGATAGGCAATTAATTACATAAATTATTTTTTTAAAAAGGTTAAATATAATATGTTTGAGTTTGCTATGAATGTAATGGAATATTACAATAAGGGGACCAAGGAAAATGTAGCAATAATTTCTCCTTTAAATAGAAATCTCCGTAGAAGAGAGGTACTGCAGCTGTGAGAGAGACTAAAACACAGAGACTTCCTGAAATAAATCAGAATCTCTGATAAAATTTTCACAGGAGTCTTTTTTTCTAAATTCTTCCTTTGAACATATTGAAACAGGATAATTTATAAAAGCTGGAACTCATCCAGAGTTTGGCAAATTTACATAGTTCATGCTTAAAATTAGTTTACACGTGTACTGTTCATGTTACATTGAGTGGGTCCATGAAACAATGGTATTTATTTCTAACAGAAAGTTATGGTTAATATTAAAACAATCAAAATATAGTTAGAACTAAAATGGAAGTTGAATTTAAATGGAAATACAATTTATATATGGTTATGTTTCTTAAGTTTGTCATAATATCAAAGTACAGAAAATGTATACAAAGTACTGATGTGTATTGTACTGGCAGTATTTAAAATCATCTGTGTGTTCTATATTTGTTCTTAATTTTCATGTATAAATATATATGGTAAACAATGACAGATGCCAATTAGCATTCCTGAGTGTTCAGAAAGATAAAATTAATGCCTTTATTTCTCATAATGTATTCACCCAAATGTTTCATTAGTTAGGTAATGTAATATTAATGAGGAAAATAACTAAATTATGCTGGTCCCAAAACTGTGAACTGTAAGCTAATCATGAAATCGCTGTTTCCTTTTCACTTAACTTTCTATTGCATAGGTTTTCTCTTAGATTCTCATTCACAGATCACAAAAGAACAATTTGGGTTACTTCAAGAATTAATTAGACATTTGTATGAAAGCCACCAGAACAACTGTTCCCCTCGCGAGTTCATAAAGCTGTTTAATTCACCCTTGTATTTTCATTCAGAGAGGCTGGCAACACCACAATAAAGCCCAGTGTGCACAGTAAGCCAAATTTCCGACCAAATTGTTCGCTTTCATTTACTCTGCTCACTTAAAAGGCACACACACTCACACCTTTTAACCTTCCCAGTGGCACAGCTGAGGCACTCTTCACTCAATGAAACACGACTTAGGACAATGTTCTCCCAGCCAACCTATGAAGACTATTTGAGTTAAAGTCTTTGTTTAGTCTTTAGTTGAAAAACTAGTTTATCTCCCTCTGCCTTTTGACAGAATTCTAACATACTTTACCCAGTGTTTACTAACTTACCCAATGAGTTTAATTCTTAGATTTCATTTCACTGAAGAAAGATGTGCATTCTAGTAAGTCTTGAAATTAAAGCACATAGGATACACTTCAGATTAGATTAAACCCTTTTTATTTATTTTTTAACTGAAAGATGGACCTTGGGATCATTCCATTCTATTATTATACTTTACATCTTAGGGACATAAGAATATATCTTATTAGTCATTCTATAGTTGTTGCCCAAGATACCCTTCCATCAGTATGAAACCCTGAGTAATGCCTACTATTATTCCTCACAAGGATGAAGTTACCTCATAAGTTGTAATTTGACATGCAAGGAAAGAAATCTAGCTCCTAACACTTGACTGTAATGATAATGTCGTCTCTGTGCCATGCCAACACCTAGGCCCATCTGTGAGAAGGGCACGGTGCCATGTGGAAGCTAGAACATCAGTGGCAACAGCATGTAGATGCCAATATGGGGAAGTCAAAGTGATAGCCTGTGGCACTCATCAAATAGCTGATCTTTTGTAAGAAAATCCCCTCAGTAGCAGGCAATGCCAAGCGACGGCCAAGTGCTTCATTACTGGTCGTCACAGCTGCTGATGCTTGTGGGCATTCGTAACTTCAAAGAATATTCCTTCCTCTAGTCCTATTTCCAATTTGCCCGAAAGCCAGTCGCTTTACATAAAGGAAAAAGTGATGGGATTATTTTCAGAAACAAAGCCTTTTTTTTTTAATTTGTTGTGTCATGTAACAACTTTCCATTTCTTACTTAATATTGGTGCTAAATGGCTGATTTAACAATTAGGGATAATTTTGTTTTAATCGTGCAGTAATAATTTATATAAGTTCATCAAGAATTCCCTTGAAGATAAAATATGAATAGTTTGTATGCATGTGGGTATGCATGTAAAAATTTTAGGCTGTAATTAACGCATTAAAACATGTGAGAGATTTAATGTTCTAGAACTGCTAACACAGGTCAGGTATTGTGGGTAAATAATGGATACAGGCTGGATTCAACTTGAGTGACAATGAGCATGCTTAGTGTCAGTACAAGTTCGATTTGTTTAGGTTACGGTTCCAGCCAAATTTCTTTTTAGTCTAGAGTCCCTGTTTTAGGAAGCAAAGTAGTTGAGTGTTTAGAGAAAGCAATGAATGGGCTTTGTTTCTGGAAATTACATTTGGCTGAAAAGTTGTTCTTTATTTGCAAAGAGCAACAATTAAGGTTTTCTTGGTCTGAGGCATTTTTGGCTTTTTTAATTTTAACTATTTCTGAGACAAAGTCTCTTGCTAACAGCAGTCACATTTCCTGTATTTGAAGATATTTATAGTTTTCCTAAGTAAGTCAAGTCCCCTTCAGGGGCTGACGACACCATTGCACTCTATGAGAGACACACCAGTCATTGGATTACCACAAATTCAGCTCTAAAGAGAGACAGAAAACTCTCCTTATTTTCAATTTTTCCTATAGGGGAAGCCTTTATGACCAACCAAATTAAAATTTTCTTCACAAGGAGTCAGTAGCTACAAATCAAAAACCCCAGAAAGTCCTTTCCGTCACTAATAAACAAAAATCACACAATAATCCACTTTTTTCCTGAAAATAGAGTACTAATATTTTATGAAACGATCAGCAAGTGGCTAAAATTTCTACTAAGGATTCAGAGTAACTACGAATATACAACTGAGACTGACAGCTCTGGGAATTTAGCAGGTTATTTAAAATATTTTAAGCCTCAGTTTCCTCAATTGAGAATAGAAATGACCTTACAGAGCTCCTGAGAGGGTGGAAATTGTGTAATGTTTGTAAAGCAATTAATATTAAGTCCAATACTTGACTGTTTGCAATACATGAAAGCAATTAATATTATTAAGCCAGCAATCCACTTTGACTCTCATACTGTCTTTTAAAATAGTATTTTTATTTTAGAAATTAATGTTTGCTGCAAGAATTTTGGAAAATGGAGAAATACAAAAAATGAAAAGTAAAATAACCCATAATTGTACCACACTAAGATGAAAACTATATTTTCCATGTGTTGCTTTGTTTTTTGCTCCCCTTCTCTGACCCCCTCCAGAAAGTTCATTCTGAATATAATCTCTTATAATTGGAAAACTTATAATTTTGCACAAAGCAAAATGAAATTTGGATTCACTTTATCTGTAGGTAACTATTTCATTTTCTAGACAGTCATTTAAGGAATATCCTATATTCTTTGTACAAGGTAACACTTCTGCACTACATTCTGAAATTGTACCAAAAATACAGCTTACCTATCTATATCCATGTATGCATTTCTCTATATTTACAGAAAAGAAATATCAATCAAAACAATGCTAAAAGTTGGGGAAAAAACAGGTAATTCACAGGGATACAACAGTATATTATATAATTTTGATATGATAATACTTTTAAATTAATTCCTGCTGAAAATTATATAACAAAAAGATGAAACTGACATTTAAATTCTAATTATGTTTGCATTTGGTCAAGCATGGTGCTTCTGTTGCTATCATTACAGCTATTTAATGATCTCAGATCTGAGCCAAAATTTCAAGTGTCTGTGGGAAACCACATTAAAAGTGCATTTGGTCATTAGAGTACTACCAGTATGTGTGTATGAGCCTGTACATCCCACAGGAATTGGGATGAAACAAAAGTAAATGAGCATTTTCTTTGATATATATGTTTGCCTTGAAATTTTATATACTTATATTAGCTTAGTGATAAATATTCAAAAATGCAAAATCTCTCTAAGATACATTGAATCCAGCTCTCAATTATTGAGTTTAATGAGGGGTGGGGATAGCATGGATAATTGAAATTCACAGACGATATAGATGTCAGACAATAGTTGCTCACTCTTCCCTCACAGCTGCATTAACAAGAGCTGCTATTAAGATCCGTTTGAGCTTCCCCTCCTCTCTATGAACTTGGACAGCTTCCAAGGGAGAAGACAAATGACAAAATGGCAGGTAGCTGGAGGCTAAAGAAAAATAGCAAGGTGATCTGAACAATCTATACGTGAATGATCAGCACTGCTGAACAGAGAGGGATCTGATGCAGAAAGCACAGGGATAACTAGTAATTAATATTTTAAAGTTATTCCTCTTGATTGCTGAAAAAATGGGGATAAAGAATGTTGAATCTTACAGAACTGTAGTCACTGGTGACTAATACCAATCAGTGGAAAATGTTAACTAAATCTTCTTTTGATATTTATAAAAAAGGTTTAAATAAAAAAATCAGAGCCTGTATAGTATTGTCATGGGAAAGAAGGCAAACTATGACGATGGACCAAGAAGATTTAAATTCCCATTTTGTCATAATTGCCTTGGTGACTTTGGGAAAGTAGTTTAATGTTTTCTACACCTTCGTTAATGCAACTACAAAGTAGGTCTACCGATAGCTCTGACCTCACTGGGTTGTTGTGAGAATTAATGAAACTAATACATACTGTATTGTTGCCCTACTGCTGTGTAACAAATTACCACAAAGTTTGCTGCTTAAAACAAATGTTTTATTATCTCAGAGTGCCTATGGGTCTGGAATCCAGGGACAGCTTAGTTATATCCTCAGCTTAGGGTCTCACAAGGCTTCATTCAAAGCATTTGACAGGTTAATCTAGAGGCTCAGCTGAGGGATAATATGCTTCCAGTTTCACTCAAGTTGTTGGAAAGGGTGTATTTCCTTGAGGCTTCATGCCACCTATTGTTTGAAGGCTGCCCTCAGTATCTCGTCACACTGGTCTCTCAACATGGCCTCTTCCCCGCAAGTATAGGGTTTAATTCTAAAAATGTCTATTAAAGGGCTCAGCATATTAGGTATTCCCAAAAACCAGCTGTTGATATTAGTAGTATTGTTACTGTGTTGTAATCCATAATTTGGCAATGAAAGGAGCCAAAGATGTATGACTCTCCATTCCTATTGGGGATGGGAACTAATTAGCAAAATTAAATAATCACCTATTACAACTGATTAATCTGTCTTTTGATAATGATACCAAATTATGGTACTTGTCATCATGGTAAAAAAAAAAAGAAAGATAAGGCATCTTATGTGATGTTGCTACCAATCAAATTTCAATATAAAAATACACAATCCTACACATAGTATCATAGAGATTTTACAGATTATTTTTGACATTGTAAGCTTTGTAGAAATAAATTCTTAGGCCTTAGGATAATTAGTGAAAGCACTATATTTAACGGGGGACATTTGCACTTTATCTTGATAAATAACATTTATTATAAGTAAAGAGAGGTAATTACGTAACTGAGTGTTGGTGAAGGGAAATGTAAGAGGGAGAGCAAAAGTTAAAGTATACTAAAATCTTGTCATGTTAAGAAACTTATTATAGATATGGATTACTTTTACTTGAATTGGTATAATAGACATGAACATATATGTATGTCGAATTTATAAGTGCAAATTTATAACTAAAAATAGCGTTCAGGCTGTCCAAACAATTGGAACAAAAACAACAACTATATTAAGACAAACAGCTCAATCTAGCAAAACTAAGGAAAAAAGGATGGTGAATAGGAAACACGACACATCAAATAGAAAATAGCATAAATAAACCCATACATGTAATTTATTAAATAACTATAAAATGGTTAAATTTCTTATAAAAGTAGTATTTACATCAGTATCAAACACCAAACACAAATCTTGGGTTAATACTTCTTACAAGAAATAAAACTGATGAAAACACAACTTTCAAAGTAAAAGGTGGAAAATACATACAAGGTAAATGCTTACAAGTAGTAATCATGAGTGGTAATATTAATAGTAAACAATCTAGAATCAGGATAAATTGGAATCAACAGATATTTTATATTGATAAATGTATTAATGGACAATCTATAACAGACTTTTTGCAGCATTGAACAGAGTATTGAAATACATTAATCATGAATAATGAAAAATACAAAAAGAAAGCTATAAAACCACACTAGTGGTAGAAGATAAAAATCGAATAAAAAGACACAATAAAAGATTAAGTAAAATTAAGCATATAAGGCAAGAGAAAGTGAGACCCTCAGATATGCAAGGAAACAGTGAATTTAGCTTTTGCATTGAAAGTTTTTGCTAAAATTTGTGAACTTGATTTTGGTTTTCAATTTTATTCTACAGGCCTGAGGGAAGCTAAAGAAACTCCAGTGTCTGTCAAAGGCTACAAACTTTGCAGGAAATGCTTCACAAGTGCTGGATTGTGAAGAACTACTCTTAACAAAAGAGTGAATTAGAAATTAACTCCACCTTGCAAGGCATCTGAAGCAAAATATTCTTTTTCAAAGTTATTGATGAATGGAGTAGGAAATATATTTCATGAGATTTCCTGATCGCAAACTACAAGAGAAAGTCGTACGTTGTGTTTAAACCAAATGGACACTACCTGATAGTCAGCAAAACTTCAGGCATGTAAATTGGTTTAAAGGTTTTCTGAGCTGTTAATCTTCATGAGTATATGGTAGAAACAAATATTAATATTTTGTTAAACATCTTAATTTCTAGCCTCAAAGAACTTCCACATAAAATTAAAATCAATTCAAGCAAACAGTCCTAAAATTAAACAACACACACACATACACACACACAGACACACACACACAGAAAAGGCACCTTGATTGAGAATAAGCAGAAACTGCAGATATTTAAATTAACAGTTAAGATTTCAGAATCTTTTAAGGACTAAAAAATAATAAAAATTTGAGCAAGCAGCATAGAATACAGAATTGCCAAGAAGATTCTTTTAAAGCCCACGTAAAACTTCTAGAAATTAACAAAACAATAGCCATTGAAGTAAAAAACAGATTTGAAAACAGAAAGTACAAGCAATGACTACCAAAGGATAATAACCACTTTACATTATCCAAAGTGCAAAATAAAAGATAAAGATTTTGAAAACATAAACCTATGTCAACAGTCAGGACAGTCAGAGTAAGGAAATTTACAGTAAATCTATTTGGAGTTCCAAATCAACAGGAAATAGAAATTTGGACGGAGGTATTGTTTAATCGTGGAATACCTTGAAAATTTTCAGAAATGATAAAAAATACCAAAAATATGACAAGTTTTCAATTAGTAATGAAAGGAATCCAAACTTAGTCATAGCATGTTGATAGCTCAGCACACTAAAGTCAAACAGTTGCTAACAGGTGCCAGAGACAAAAGACAGATTAGTGTCAAAGAATGTTAAATTGTTGGTCAATTTCTCAGCAGCAGGAAAGGAAGCCAGATGAAAGTGGAATCACATTTTCAACATGCTAAGAGTGCATCCGTACCCAGCAAGAATTCTGTCTCTATTGGAGATAACTGTCAAGAATGAGGAACAACAAAGAAGATTCTTCTAACATAAACTGTAAGTTTTATGGGAATAATTCATTAGTAGAGAAAAGTAAAAATGATAATGCAGGATATCAACGGGAAGTTTGCTGATACTCTTGAGTGTAATGGAATGGATCTAAAACATGCAGTGCTTGCAATTAGAAAAAATCATGGCTATCCATTTAGCATAGGTTATGCTTTGCTTCAGACAACCCCAAAATTCTAGTGGCTTAAAATGAAAAAGGTTATTTCTTCCCTGTGCTATATGTTAAACATTAGCTGGACAGAGATTCTGTCTTCATCATGACTATACTCCCAGAATAGCCATTACTTAGAACATCCCTCTCTCCAAGGGATGAAAAGAGATCTCCCAGGAACTTCCACTGTCATTAAGTGATCTGGTCTAGGAATGGGACATATGATTTTCATTCTCAGTTCATCGGCCAGAACTAACTCATGGACCCACCCAACCCTAAAGGATTATGCAAAGTCATCATGTGCTCAGAAGGCAAAATAACCTCAATCCTTGGAAGACAGTAGTAATGACTACCACATGTGGATAGATAATCTGTTTAACAGAAAGAATGTCAAAGAACAAAGAAACAGATATTGATACATGCATAGATGTGCTGGTGAGTGCTGGTTGAGTGGGGAAATGTGGTGGATATTTTGCCTGATTGCTTCATATAAAACAAGATTAATATCTGAAATTGAATAAGAGATATGAAGCACTGGATAAGAGGGGGAAAGACACAAAATAGAACAGAAAAATAGGGTAAATGAGCTATAGAAATAATTATGATTTTCAATCAGCATAAAGTGCTTACATCATATTAAAAATAATAAAGTAAATGGGACACAATTATAACTGGATTATGTGTGCTTTCCCAGTCATGTTCAACTGGTATAAAGAAGGGGAACATTGTATTTAACAAGGCCATAGTTTTTCCAAGACCATGTGCAAGGAAGAAAGAGGGAAAAAGGAGTTGAGAGTGTATGCATTTTAATGATGAGCCGCAGAAAATAACCTACTCAATGAGAGAAGCAATGCACAAGGATGAGGAGGGTGAAAACTTTTAAAAGAAAAATTATGAGATCTGTGGGGGTCAAAGATTTTATGGACTTCAGATGCCAGGGAAAGTGAGGTGGGAATGGTATAAGTGGTGGTCAGAGAGTGGGATGCTTGAAGTTGAGGCTGTTGAATTAGTTATTGGTAATGACTGGAAGATAATTTTTGGGTGCAGCACAAGCAAGATCCTTGCAGGAGATGAATTCAAGAAATTGAGAGGACAGTATATCAAGAGTCCCTTGCTTTTGTGGATACCAGAATCACTCAGGTTAGAGATGGGGCAGTATGAAAGTGACTGACAGTGAGAACACTAAAATCTTCAAGAAGGAAGAGGATTAAGAGATAACTGATAAAGGAGCAGTAGCTATTTTGAACACATGCAGTTCAAAGATATGTATAGGAATGGCTTTAAAAGTGACAAAGAATAGTAAGGAAGACTCCCATACTGCCTTCAAGCTCAGTGACAGGAGGGGTGTAGGACTGAAAACAGGCACAGCCCATTTTAATGACCTCAGGAAATACCCAGATTTTAATTACAGCCAGAAAGGAAAACGGTCTTTTAGAGAATCCTGGTGACAATGGGGAGTAAGCGTCGGAGGCCACTATGAAGAAATCTATAAGTTGGAAATGAGTGGGAGTTAGGGGTAGAGTAGGAAAATATGAAGCCATGTGGCATTTAAAGAGTGAAAAAACAATGGGGGCATGGAATCTGGGTGTTAACTGGCACCAAGAGGGATAAAGGACACAATCAGACTCATTCTGCTGATCTTGCGGCAGAAAGAAGTGGCAAGGTAGGGAAGTCAGGGAAAGTGCATGTTTGAAGCCCAAAACCCTTTCAAAGGAGACATGGAGGCCTGGAGACTGGGCAGACTTTATTCCATGGGCACTGGGCTTCCTCGTGACACTTTCAGATGTATAAGGAAACTCCTGGGGGATGGTGAAGGTTATCATTCAAAATCATGAAAACACATCTTCACTTTCTCAAGAAGAGTATGTTACCTTACGAAATATTTTTATTTAATTACATCTGTGTGCCTGCTGGAAGTAAAACATGAATAATTTTTCTTCTATTATATTGTTACAGCACATTAAAGTCACTTTTACCCTAACAGTACTTTTAAAATTCAAACTTAGGGGCAAATTTATATTCTAAGCATTTAGCAGAACAGGGACCAATCAAAGAAAATGTGATTTTCTTTCTTAAAAGTAAATCTCTGCTCCAGGCATTGAATATTCTGCTGTTTCCATCCAATAAATAATAACTAATACTATATCTTCAATTAAGCAGACACATTCCTAAAGGGCATCTAGGATAGATAATCACTCTTCAGAAACTTATTTTCTATGGATGAAAAAACCCAATGCACTAATTCTCATACCTGAAGCATCACCATTTTTAGCTCTAAAACTGACACAACTAATATACTTTCTGAAATTAAAGTTAAAAGCACAGCCTTTGAAAAATGGCAGTGGCTGCCTAACATGAAACGTGAATAACAGTGTATGATTTCCAATAAAGGCATAGGCTTTCTCAAATTTCTGCTCTCACAGATTTTATCCTGGCTGTATAATTCACCAGGAAATGGCTCATAGGAGTGAGCATTAATGGAGACAGATTGTGGACACAATTCTACCTCACAGAGTCCTAGGATCATATAGCAAATTCATCCAGCAATAGTCCATACAGGAATAAATGGACATTTTCTTCATCATTTGCACAGAAATCTCTGTTATTCCTTCTAATGTCAATTGTCAATTTAAGAAAAGTACATCTCTCAAAGATGGCTTACTTTTTCTTGTTCACACACACACACACACAAATCCCAAACTACACAGGAAGGTTATACTGAATGGTTCTAAATATTAAGAAGAAAAATAGAACTAGCTTATGACTTCTTGCCCTTACATGGGCATAACTAAATCCCTTACATTTATTTTTTAAGGTTTTTAAAGAATATGGAGATATTTCAAAAAGTTTATGAAGTTAGCCAATGAAAGAGCTGGAAATAAAATCAAGTCACATAATTCTAAGCTCAGAACGGGTTCAAGTTGCTGCAAAACAGTCACCTTCAAAGAAGTGAGTCAGGAAATTAAGAATCAAAATTATAATCTTATTCAAAATGTGTAAGTGTAAAAAGCATATATAGGATATAGTAATAGTTTTAGAACTACTTTTTTACATATCAGTCATAGTTTAAAAAATACTGTGCAGTCCTATTTATTTATCTAATCATTTAACATGAAAGTATGATTTAATATGTTTGAGTCTATCCTTTGGTAAACCGACAAAACCTTGCATTTCAAATGGACAAAAGGTGATAGTTTAATGTCTCCAAATTCAATGTGAACTGTGTTTCTGTAATAACTGAGAGATATGGCAAGTTTCCCTTCTCCCTGTCCCTGTCCCTATTCCTTTCCTATCCCTCATGAAATTCCAATATAATGGATGTTTTTTAAATTTTTGTTTGACAGTCCTTTATTTCATAAGATTTAAAGCAAAAATCTAACAAGATTTTGACCTTATTATATTGATTTGATTTCACATTGTATACTCTGTAATCAGAATATACAAAAGTAAAATTAAGCTGATAAGAATATTGTTTTTATTAAGATATACCTAACGTAATATGAATTCACCCTTTTAAAGTTTAATTAAAAACACAGTCATTTTTAGTATATTCTCAAACCTAGGAAACCATCACAATGATCTAATTACAAAACATCTTCATCATCACAAAAAAAACCTCATAGCCATTAGCAGTCATTCCCCAATTCCCCTTGATCCCAGTTTCTGGAAATCACTCTCTATTTTCTATCTCTAGGAATGTATCTATTCTGGACAATTCATATAAATTAATCACAAAATGTGGCCTCATGTGTTGGCCTTCTTTCACCTAGCAGGTTTTCAAGGTTCATTCACCTTCTATCGTGTATCAGTACTCCATTTTTTTATGGCTGAATAATATTCCAATGTTTGGCTACACTATGATTTGTTTATCCATTCATAAAATAACATACACTCCAGTTGCTTCCAATGTTTGTCCATAGTGAATAATACTGCTATGAATATCCATGTACAAGTTTTTGTGTGGACATGTGCTTTCAGTTCTCTTGACTATATACCTAGGAGTAGCATTGCTGAGACATATGGTAATGCTATGTTTAACACTGAAGAACGGTTGAACTGTTTTCAAAAGTGGTTGCACCATTTTATATTCAGTGTAAGATGGTCCAGTTACTCCATATTCTCACCAATACTAGTTATCATTCATCGTTTTTATTATTGCCCACTTTATGCATGTGGAATTGTATCTCATTGTGGTTTTGATTTGCATTTCCTAATGACTACTGATAAGCATATTTTAATGTGTTTATTGGACACTGGAATATCATATTTGGAGATTATTCAAATTCTTTGCTCACTTTTAATTGAATTGTTTTTCTTTTTAATGTTGAGCCACAGTGTTTTATATATTCTGAATGCAAGTCTGTTATTAGATATTTAATTAGAAAATATTTTCTCTCATTCTGTGTATTGTGTGTTTTGTTTCTTGATGATGTCCTTTGAAACTTAAATGTTTTCATTTTGGTGAAGTCCAGTTTATCTATTTTATATTTTGTTGCTTATATTTTTTATCTTATATCTAAGAAATGTTTGCCTAATCTAAGGTCATAAAAATTTTATGCCTGTTGTCTTCTAAGAGTTTCATAATTTTAGCTTTTACATTTAGGTGTTTGAAACATTTTGAGTTAATTTGTGTATATGATGTGAGCCAGGGTTCAAATGAATTCTTTTTTTAGGATTTCAGCTTTATTGATCCAGTAATCCTACATCTGGGTGTATATCCACAGGAAATGAAAATAATATGTTGATGAGATACCTGCACTCCCATTTTCATTGCAGCAATAATAATGATATTGTGAATAAATTCACAATACCCAAGATATGGAAACAACCTAAGGTTCCAACAACAGATGAATAGACAAAGGAGAATATATATATATATACATATATATATTCTTTATTAATATATTTATCTTTTATATATATTCTTTATACATATAAAAGTATATAATTAATATATATTAATTTCAACTTAATTCTTTTGCACTTAGCTATCCAGTTATCCCAGCACCATTTGTTGAAAAGACTTCATCCTTCATTGGCTAGTCTTGTTACATTTATGGATAGCAATTGACAATTGACCATAGACATACGTGTTTATTTGTGGATCTCTATTCTATTCCATTGATCTATATGTTTAACCTACTCCAGTACTACACCATCTTGATTATTGTAGCTAATATTAATGAAGAGCCTTGCATGTGATGAGTAATTCTCTCTTGCTACCTGTATGATTCTCTATTTGTCTTTGCTTTTCATTAGTTTAACTGTGTGTTTAGACATATATGTCTCTGTATTAAAATTTATATGAAGTTCAATGCTCCAGCAGACAGTTTACTGTAGTTCTGCCTTACCTTTCATTTCCTGGTTATATAGAGTAAAAGGTAGGGCAGGGATGAGATCTTAGGGCATTCTCTTGTGTTTCTTGGGCATGTGCACAGCTCTGAATATGAGTGTGGCCCTCTAAATTCACAGGAATAAATTGGAGCTTTCCAAAGTTGCAAATGTACATCTCAATACCTAACTTTTACTTTTCTATTTTTTCAGCCAACTTTTTACCACAACTGCTAGCACTGCTGCCTGGGGTAGATGTGATGTTAAACAACTGTCTCTGGGTGGGAAGGGATAAATTTGGGAGTTTGCGATTTGGAAATGTTAGCCACTATATATAAAAATAGGTTAAAAAACAAATTTCTTCTGCATAGCACAAGGGACTATATTCAATATCTTGTAATAACCTTTAATGAAAAAGAATATGAAAATGAATATATGTATGTATATGCATGACTGGGACACTATGCTGTACACCAGAAATTGAGACATTGTAACTGACAATACTTCAGTACAAAATAAATAAATAGATAAAAACAATTGTCTCTGTTTCAAAAACACACTGGGGATAAAGCTGTGTGCAGTGAGCAAGTTCTGAGTTACATCAAATAAAGACAAGGTTTCCAGGTAACTACCATACAGATCATATAATGGCAGTAATCTAGGGGTGGGTCTTTGGCAAGTTAATACAGGATCTCAAAGCTTTGATTTTAGGTATTTATATATATTCATATAAAATTAATAAAGGTTCCAGACAACTTGATTTGGCATCACGGACAGTGTAAAACAATGTTATGTTGTAAAATAATTAGATGCTGTGATTTATTGGGAAAGCTGAGGCTTTGGAACCTACAAATATGAACTCAATGCCAGCGACATAATATGTCTTACAATACTGGGTAAATCTCTTTACTCAAGTGTTTCTTCACCATTTAAGGAGGAATAAAAACTTTGCCACATGAGGTTGATATAAGAATTAGGTTAGATATACTGCCCAATGCAGTTTCATAGTAAACACTGATCACCATTCTCTTCTCTCCGTGAGGCAAATAAGACAAAGCAAGAAGAAAGCATTGCAACAAAAGTTGCTAATCAACTAAAAGTGAAAAAAATAAGCAGCAGATTAGAATTAGTTCAGTGGCTATTCAGGAGAATGTCTTGCCTTTTCTTCCTATAATTCTTCCTCCAATCTATTATAAAAACAATATGTTAACTTTTTTTTCCTTCAATTTAGTTTTATCATTGCATTTATGAAGTTATAATGTTTGAATTCATGTGTTCCTGATTTAAAACATAATCTGGTGACAGAATGGCTAGATTGGAATAACATGTTGTGATAAAAAAGTATTTCAAAATGAAATTCCAAAGTTCAACTCTCATAAATTCAGAATTGGTTAAAGGAACAGTCTATGTAAATTTAAAATAATTCTGAATTATCAAATAATTATTTATTCAGCTGTAGAAAGAACAGCGATGATTTAATGAAGTTCCTGACAAACTGAATCGATGTAAATTATAAATATCACTAGCTGTTAGTCAATACTGTATTTGGATTCTGGCAAAACTGTAAAACTGCCTGTTTTTTCTGATCATCCCCAAATACTTTTACAAAGCCACTAGTGCCCTCCCCAATATATTTGTACCCTAATCCATGGAACCTGTACACATGCTATTTTACATGGAAGACGGACTTTGCAGAGGTGAATAAGGTTAAGGGCTCTGAGGTGAGGATTTGTTCCCTGGATTATCCAGGTGGCCCTAAAATAATCACACAAATTCTTAGACACAGAGACCTTTTCTCAGCTGAGGTCAGACAGACAGCTGTGACGACAGAGGAGAGGACCAGAGAGATGGCGGTATGAAAAGGACTCTGCCTGCTCTACCTGCTGTTGCTGACTTTGAAGCTGGAGGAACAGGGTGTTCAGAAACAAGAAAAGGCAAGAAAACAGATTCTCCCCTTGAGCCTCCAGCCAGGAACGCAGCTCTGTCTACACCTTGATCTTAGCCCAGTGAGACTGTGTCAGATTTCTGACCTACAGAACTCTAAATAATAAATTTGTAGTGCATTAAACCACTAAATCTGTGATATTTTGTCGCAGCAGCAATAGACAAGTACAAATATATCTTTTCCACTAGGCATGTCTTAACCTGTAATCCCAGTTACCTAGTACTGTTATATCGACCTCCAGCTGAATAGCACTTTTTATCTCAATGTCTCTAAATTTTTTCTTATTAATTTAATAAATATTCTCCAAATTAGTCAGGTCTCAGATGCCAGGCCCTCAGCGTACTTTTTCATGTCTTTTATTGCATCCAAAACATCCCAAGCACATGCCTAGTCAATTATAAAATAAATGAATGAGAAGTAAAACAATATTTGGTAATTACATTTTTAAGCCAGCATTTTATTTTATTTTATTTTTCTGTTTGTTTTTGGTGTGTGTGGAGGGGGAGGTAATTAGCTTTATTTATTTTTAGAAGAGGTACTGGGGACTGAACCCAGGACCCCATGCATGCTAAGCATGAACTCTATTGCTTGAAATATACTCTCTCCCTCCATTTTTAAATAGTTACTATTTACAGGATGTCTACTATGTTCCAGACACTTTATATATGTAACTTCCTATTTTCACAGTGAATTGCAAGATGAGTACTATTATAAGAATTGTGGCTTTAAACAGATGTCATTCTCCTTTGTTTAGTAAGAGGATTTAAACACAGGTCTGTGAATTCCCAACTCTCTTGAGAACCAGTCCTTATACTGTCGAATATTTTTGCATTAATGAGATGATCTCTAACCCAGAGAAATAGCTACCTGGCTATGGAATTTCTAAAGCCAGATATATCCACAGCCACAGAACAGAATTTCTGGGAAATCAGTACCATCACCTCCGCCCTTCACAGTCACTACATATTATCTCAATGTTCCAGATCACAAAGGAAAAAGGCAAAAAAGTCTAACTCTTCAAAACTTATAAAAGAAACAACAGCCCATGATAACAGTAGATAAGGTGTGAAATATTATCCATTACATAATAGAATATATAGCATAGATGTACTTTATAGAACACACAGTTTTCTGCATAACAGACATAGAAAGATTTATCTATTTATTTTACAGTAAGGTATAATTTGAGGATGGAAAAAAATGTATCCCTACTATTTTAGATAAAAATGTCTAAGTGGAAGAATTTGTTTTCTCATTACAAACAGAACCAAAAAATTAACAGATACATTCTATTCTTAAGACCAACTGTGTAGCTGATGTGAATTTAAGGGTCTGGAAACTGTTGTCTTTATTATGGTAACCAGTTTCTCACTAATCCTAGATATAAGCTAAGCTTTAATAACAAGTACAAAGTTAATTTCTAGGCAAGAACTCCTAGCATTATCATGATTTCAATGGTAACAGGTTCAAATTGTGATATTTACTGTATGTTTAAAGTAAATTTTGATGCACATGTTTCTTTTTCAAACCAACCTATGAATCATACATTTGATTGCTCATTCTTAAAAAAAAAAAAAAAGTATTTTTGTGCCTAGTGTTGTATTAGCCACAGCATATCACAGAGAGAAAATTGTTTCGAGTCTTCCTTCATAGAGGTATCTTCTGCTGCTGGAGAATAGGTTCTTGTCTCGCACAGGAAAGAATTCAAGAGTGAGCCACAGTAAAGTGAGAGTAGATCTACTGAGGGAGATACACCCTCCATAGACAGAGTGCGGGCAGACTGAGATGGCGAGAGAGGCAGCCCTGAGTTGTGTGAGTGGTTAGTTTTTATGGGCTGGGTAATTTCATATGATAACAAGTGGGAGGATCATTCCAACTATTTTGGGGAATGGGTAGAGATTCCCAGGAATGGGCCCTTCCCACTTCTTGGCCCTTTATGGTCAGTCTGGAAACTGTCATGGTGCCTGTGGGTATGCCATTTAGCATGCTGATGTAGTACAATGAGCATATAATGAGGCTCAAGGTCTATGGGAAGTTAAATCTTCCACCATCTTGGGCCAAACTGGTTCTAACCAGTTTATGTCTGTCCCCAATGGCTATGTCATTTCTTTTAATGGTTGTGCCCTGCCCCCCTCCCTCCTGTCTCATTGAGGGCATGCAGCCTGCACTCTGTCTATGGAGTATGTGGTAACATTTTCCACTCTGGGAAACAGACATAATTAAAATTTTTATAGAATTATAGGTTGCTTTTCTAGAGTTAGAGAAAACCTCCTGGCAGATAGAATCAACTTTATGCCTAAAGAAAAGCAGGAATTATCTAACGGAAAAAAAAATAAGGTTGGGGCGGGAAAGTATTATTGTCATAGAGAGCAACAATAGTTCAAAATAGAAAGCAAGAGATGCGGTGGTATGTTTAGGAGATATAAAAGGAGCTGTGATTTGTTGAGTATTGAACACAAAGCAGAAGAGGTCCAGAGTCAAAGCTGGAGAGGTGGGTATAGATCAGAACAAACAGGCTCTGTGAGGCCATGCTTACTTATCCTGAGAGAATGGAGCTATCTTGGAGAAGAAAAAAATATATATCTGAAATTAAAATGACCAAATTTGTTTCTCTACCCTGGCTGAGTGAGAGAATGGTTTTGGTGAAACCAGTTAAGATGCTGAGATGGACAAACAAGTGGCTAGTAGCCTGCTGGGTGGATTAGTGTCCTGACGTGGGAATAGAATAGCAGCGTTAGTCCTTGAAAGCACTGATCCAGTCACAGGCCCTGTATGCCTCTTCTAGCAGCTGGATTCCAAAAGAAAGACACAGGAAAGCTGGTCTTCCAAAAGCAGTTTCACTGAAGTACTCACACAGCTTGTCTCCTTAATCAAATACATAGAGATGTGCTTTTTGACAGAGTGCAAAATCTAAGGCATGAAATGTAACTTAAACCTCCATTTTGTCAAAGACAGCAAAAAGGACTAAGTAAATGGTGCCATATTCAGATAGGGTTTCTCAAATCCCATTTGAAGATTATAATTGCCAAGATTTATTTAAGTAAGTGTCAGTGGGTATCTAAATTCCATTATATTTTGTCAAAACTCAGACAATGTCTTGTTCCTAAAACTTTTGGATCTAGCCAAATTTGGAATTTGAATATCATCTTTAATAAAGAGAAGTTCAGAAGAGAATTAGAGGCCTAAATTGGATTCGGAAATGAGTATTTTGAACAATTCTATGCAATCACTCAAATACATTAGATTTCCTTAGATTTGCAAAGTCTTTATAAAAAAAAAAAACTCTCCAGAAATTATAGAATGATGCACACATTCTAGCTAATAAATTATAATAAATATTACTTAGTAGATATATTCATTTTGGTGTCAGGACGTATATTCAGCATTAATTTATTATCTTATAAATAATGAATTAGCCAGAGAACAAAAAAATAGCTTATTCACTTATCTCTTTTGTTACCTCCACATTTGTATAACGTCATTAAAAAGTTTAAGGGATTTTAAAATAGATTTATCAGTGACAGTGATGTGTCTCTTGATAGGTGAAAACGTGGTTTACCACATACCTTGGCCCATCTCAAGATCAAGCTTTTCTCCTTCTGTCCGAAAATGTTTCAAACTAATAAAATAAATGGCTCACATTTTCTCCATCAACTTAAAATTAAGAGAAGTGGATGCTACTTTCAAATGGTATCCTTAAAATAATGTTTGAAGGGATTATTATTAGTACAGACTTTATCCATTCACCTTAAGCAATGTGCTGTTAGCTGTGGTATCCGTAAGAACATGTAGTTCATATGAACCAGATCTTCATATTTACAAGTGTTTCACAACATAATCATGAAAATACTTTTTAGAGCATAAAAAAATAAAGAATCCTTTATAAGAAGTATAACCATTCTTTTTTTTTTTCTGAAAAGCAATTTGGTAATAAATATTAAGAGCTTAAAACATTTTATAAACTTTGACTATGTAATTTTGCTTCTAGGATTCTATCTTATGACAATAATTATAATAAAAATGTACTTTTCTCTATTTTCCCACTTCTTGAAAGAAAATCAATTACTTTAAAAGCAAAGGGACAAAAACACATTTTTTGAATTGTAGGACCTTGTCAGTGTACTGATTATCTCCAGGGGAAAGAGGAAGGAGACGGAATCTGAGGCATTCTAGCTATTTGTTACATTTTGTTCAGAGATTTGAAGCAAATGAGGTAAATTTGAACATCTGATGAATCGTACATGCTGTCTTTTTATTAAAAGTAAAGATCTTTGAAATAAGACCAATAAAAGACTTTAGCTATGTCTAATGCATAAAAAATCAGTGCATCATTAAACAAATCGACTGAATATGCAAGACATTCAGTGTAACAGCTTGGCCCTCCTCTGTTTGACTCAAAATTATAAAAACTTTACCTTGAATTCCAAGTTTAATTATACTAATCCAATGTGCACTATTGAAGCTAGTTTAATATACCCCTTTGAAACAGTGTTCGTTTTCTATTATTCTTTTATTTTATTAATAAAAAAAAAAAAAAACCTCTGAAAGTGCAGAAAATTCCAGCAGCTTGAAAATTGCTATTGAACAACCTTAAAGTGATTTGGGGGGATTAAGAGTCAATTAACAAGAAATTACATTTTGAAATATCCCATTACTAAATGTAGAATCTGGAGTGAAATATTCAGCATGTAAAAAAAAACATATAAGGTATTTTGTGCTGTCACTGAGTTCACAACTAAACCACTGTTGGGTAAATAATTTTATTATGGAGAATTTAGTCTCAAAAAAATTTAAGTGTGTATTGCTGTGGTTTTCCCCTGCTCTATTTATAACAAAAAATAGCATCATTGTATCATTTGAGAAGATATTTGGGTATTTTTTTTCACTAAAATGTTAATATGTGACGTATATATATTTGTGATATAATGATAATTTGTATCCTTTCTAAAATTTTCAAATCTGTATGTTGGTATAGCCTTTAACTTTCCCCAAAAGAGAGATTGCCAGTCTTGGGGCAATCCCTTTAGACAATTCCTAAGGCTTTGCATGTTTATTCCCTCCTTGTTCTGGATTCTATTGCTTTTCCTTATTGCTTACTTGTAATGAGAAGAATCTGGCGTATGGGAATACTAAACAGAAAGCCAATTTTTGTTGCTTATAAGATATAAATAATAAATCTTACTGTAATAACAGATTATATTTGGGAATTGAGCTATAACTCAGTTTAAGTGAGTGATTTATGTAAACAGAGGATAGAAGGAAAAAAGACATCCATGGCAATAAATTTTATATAGCAAATTAGAAACAGCATCTAGGCATCTTTAGTGTTTGCTCCTCAGCACTAATTCAAATGAATGAAAGATAATCCTGGTACCTGACACAGTTTTAACTAAACTGATCTCCCCAAATGGAGCAGAAGTGGGAAAAAATGGCACCGAGATAATCTGCCTCCTCACAAGTCTCTTTCCAGGTTGTACTTCCTTACACACTGTCAGCACTTCAAGGTGCCAGTGAAACAGACGCATCTGTTGTGGTCTCAAAGAGATTTTCAGATTGAGATCACATAAAGTCATCACTACCTCCTAGTGTTTTGAGTGGCAAATTGATAAATTTTGTTTTTCTGAAAATTATTCTTAGGGAATAAAAAAAAAAAAAATCACAGCCAGATATATTGTCCCAAAAAGGATATTGGGTTCATTTCTTTGGGAAAAGAACCAAGAGGTCTAGTGATAGATAAGCGCTAGAAGGAAGGCAGGGGTAAATGTCCAGAAAACTAAAACCTCTCTCGAGCTCTCAGCCTGGTCCATGTGGCTTTCCTTGATGCCGACCATCCAACCAGTCAGAACTGGTGCTAGGCAGGACAATGGACTAGGGCTATTTCCACCTGAGTGATTAAGAAGAATGATTCCAAATGGCATATAATTCTCATTGCATAATAAAATAAACTTTACAAGTAGTCACTCAAAGATATTTTAAAAGAATGAATAGCTAAATGAGCTGATGGATGGATGGATCAAGTCATCCCCTGTTTGGAATTTTAGCAATATTAATTAAAGAATTACACAATTTTCAAAAAAAAAAAGATACAGATACCTCCTTCACACATACATATGATGCAAGTAATTCCAAGTGAACTAGGCTGTATTTTGAAATAGTTAAGATACTTTAAGGAGAATAAAATAATTCAAACGTTTTGGAACATCTGGAAAGGGAGAATAAATGCCAAAGTATAGGCTATAAGTAATGACAAAAAAGATATGGCTATATAGATTATTCTTAAAACTAAAAGACTTTAATATGGGAAAACAAATACAAAAGAACAAAAAACACGACCAAAAGATAATATGACAAATATTTGTAAAATTGCATGCCACAAATACATGAAGAACTCATATATTAATAACAGAAGTTTAGGAGCCTCATGGATGATGAAATGCAAAGTTCACAAAAAGGAAATATAACCAAGAAACAGAAAGATTTAATCAGAAACACAAAAATATTTACTCAACAATAAGCTAGTATTTTATTAATTCCTAAAACTTGGAAATAATTATGTCTAATTTTATGGAGGGTGGTCTTATTGTAAATATTGTCAACATTTTGTAAAAACCAAACTGATCATACAAGAGCTGAGTTAAATATATACCCATTCCATTTAGTTGCAAAATCTCTATTAACAAATTAATCAAAAGTATTTCTAAATGAAAATGTTGACTGCAGTATTATTTTAAGTATTAAAATTTGGGAGCCACTTCCATTTCCATCAATTAGGAAATACTCAATTATACTAATTTCTCTCAAAGGGATCCTATGCAGCTAATTAAACATAGGGATTTTGAAAACTTATGTGACACAATATTCTTTGACACAAGGTTAAATTGAAAACGGTATTTCAAAGTATATAGTTTCTGACTACAACTATTTAAAATGTATTTAAAACTATTAATATTAATAGACAAGGGGGAACATACATCAAAATTGTAATAACATACCTGGTTAGTTAATGAAGTCATGATTCATTTTTTTCACTCATATTTTTTTCATGTTTTTATTCTTCCTTTATTATTGGTTAAAGGAACGATCACAGGCAGACAGGGTAGGTAAGGGAGGTAAGCAAACATATACGACAGATGAAAGTTTAATTAGAAGTTAATTCTACATTATTTTTACTGTAGTTTAGTTCTCCCAAAATATGCTTCTATTGAGAAAACCTAGAGGTTCAACTGTCGGTTTTGTCTGCATCTCCCTGCTGAATTATTTTCCATTTAGTTAACAAAGAAGTGGATTTGTAGCTAAACTGCCATCAAGTTACTCAATTCAGTCTGAAAGTATTCCTACAGGGGACCAGTACTAACAGAAAGAATTGCTGGCACTATCAAAATTTTTTGAGGAATTCAAGTGTTTAGTCAGTCAGCGAGAACATTAATAATTTATAAAGTAAATCAGCACATAAAGCAGAAAGAGTTGACTCTCAACCACTACAGAATAAATCAAGAAACCTGCTGAGGAGATGTTGACATTGCTGATAAGCTTCAAAATAATCCGTTTTTTAACCTTTCTAAACAGTTTCCATATTTGATCACAAAACGAAAGTTTAAGAAAGGACTGTATAATTAGAGCACATCTCCCTGTTCATAACATCAATTATGGACTCTGTACAAAGCCTAATCGTATTCTTTTTCAAAGAAAAAACATTAGATGGTATTTTTTAATAAGGTTTCTTCTTATTAAAAAGAAGACCATATATCTGTTTAGGTAGGGCAAGAGATGTAACAGAATCTAAAATAAAGAGAGAAGTTTGAGTGAGCAAATGCATTTTTAAAGAAAAGTAGTGGCTCAAATTTGAAAAGTTTTAATCGAAATGATAACTTTTTTTTTTTTTTTTGCCTGAAGCCTAAAAGTAATCCATAGTATGGAAATGCCTGGGATTACCATGGTAATTACCGAACAACATAGCACAGGCATAGGGACTCGCCAACTTAGCAATAGAGAATGATTTGTGTGCCATCAAGGTGCCTCTGACAACTCAAAGTCTTGAATTGCCATAAATACAATAACAGTCTAAATCAAATTGAGGCATTCATCCATATTTGAACATAAATTTTTCTGGAGAAGGCAATGTATCACATTGTTGAGACACCTCGGATCCTCTCACAGTCCTGTTCTAACGGCAGATTTACCAGAGATACAAATCTTGCAATTACCTGGAGTCCATGGATGGGGTCCCAGAGAAAGCCTAAGACAGGGGCTGCTACTTACTCAAAAACATGTCTTCCTTTCTTTCCTAATTAATGAACTAACCGTTTTTAGCTGACTAACTGGTTGACTACAAAAAAGACTGACTTTCTGAAACTAAGTGCTAGCCCGTGGGCTATCAGTGGAAGTGAAACCTGTCAGCTTCTGTGAACATTCTTCGAAAGATAGTTGCTATTTGCCTTTAGCTCACTGCTTATGTATCTTTTCTCTACCCTACTGCCTGGAACCTAGATGCTGCTATTCTAGACAATGATGCTAACGGTGACACCACAGAGATGGAAGAACTCTGGTCTAAAGAGTATGGGTTCCTGAGCAGTTTGCGGAGCCGAGCCAACATACCAACACTTAGCCTCACATGTGTGGCCATTTACAAAAGATGAAAATACATTTCTGCCTTTTACCTGCCACTGTTATTATGGGTCAGTGAAATTTACTGCCAAATATGATTCTAACTATTACTTTACAGACAAGAAGTCAAGCCTGCACATGTCAGGCGCTTTTAGAGATACTCTGCCCAATATGGTAGCTCCCAGCCACACATGGCCACCTTAGCACTAGAAGAGTGTAGTTAGAATTGAGATGCACTGCAAGGGTTAAAAATACAACATATTTTGAAGACCTGTAATAAGTTGGATATATTATGTTAAATATACTACTAAAATTAAGTTCACCTAACGTGTGGGGATTTCTTTAATGTGACCGCTAGAGAAATTTTAATTACTTGTATGGCTTACTTTATATATCAGTTAGGCAGAGCTTTTCTAGAGTTTACAAAGCAGATATCTAGACTTCTAACTCCTGAAAGTTTATATATCTAGATATCTAGACTCCTGCCTCTTGGTTACAGCCTCTCTTTGTCAGACCACACAACCTCTATCATGTGGTAAGGGGTAGAACTGGGTTATGTTGGTAGATGTCATTAGGATTGAAATTAGCTACGTAAAAAGCATGCCTTCATTTGGTTTAAAAAAGGACCCAAGTCAAAAGGATGTGAATAATTCTAAGAAAATGTGTATTTTCAGCACAAGCTGCAGCTGGAATGGTCGGACAATATAATCTTGGAGGATAAGCTCTCCGAGCTGGTAAAATTTTAAGTAATGACAATATCTGGGTGGAAGAAATAAGTATGGTTTGCTCAAATGGACAGGAGATAAAGATGCTAACACATGATGTGGTCAAGGGATTTATAAAGGCCCAGGTTAACCCATTTTTATGTAATTTAATTCTGACAATTTATACTTCATCGCTTCTTTTACTTTTTAAAAAATTTTTGTTTTATTGCGGAAAGAATACAACATGAGATCTACCCTCTTAGCAATTTTTAAGTATAAACACAGTATTGTTGACTACAGGTAAAATGTTGTATAGTAGATCTCTAGAGCTATTTATCTTGCTTAACTAAAACTTCAGGCCCATTGATTGGTAGTTCCTCATTTCCTTCTTCCCTCAGCAATGATCACTCTATGAATTTGACTATTTTAGATACTCAATATAAGTGGAATCATGCAGTTTTTGTCTTTCTGTGACTGGCTTATTTCATTTAGCACAATCTCTCAAGGTTCATCCACGT
This sequence comes from Camelus ferus, assembly GCF_009834535.1. Taxonomy (NCBI): domain Eukaryota; kingdom Metazoa; phylum Chordata; class Mammalia; order Artiodactyla; family Camelidae; genus Camelus; species Camelus ferus. The sequence goes on from NC_045696.1 coordinate 28,173,048, forward strand.
TGTGTATCACAGAATTTCCTTCTTGTTTAGGGTTGAATAATATTCCATGGTATGTAAATACTACATTTTCTCTATGCATTCTCATTGCCTCTTATTTTCTCCAGCTTAATGCTTATGCTGGATATTTTCTGACCTATTGAAGTCCAATGCTTCTCTCAATTGCCCCTGCATACCCAGCTACTCTCCCTCGTTTCCAAAACCCATTCCCTCCACTTCCACCTTCAGTCTTGGGTATTGATTATCCTATTAGCCTTCACACAAACCTAAGAAAAAGGTATTATTGTTATTATTATTATTATCATTATCATCATTATCTCTATTTTAAAAATAAGGAAACCAAGCACAAAAAGACTGAAAAAAAAAAGTCACCCAAGATCACACATCTAGGAAGCAGCAGAGTCAGATTTCAATCTTTACTGCTTTAACCTCAAGCACTTAATATTTTATGGTCTATTGTCCCTGGCATAGTTGCCAATTGTTAGTGACTTCCCAGTATCCATTCTCTATTTTGTTTAACCAAAAGTTCGAATATATTTTGGAATCCCTGTGGATCTGGGACAGTGAGTCCACTCTTGAAAAGCAGCCCACTCTTGGCTTCTAATTGCAATGATTCTTCCAATAATGAGTGTGTGGCCAAAGGCAGGTCAACAAGGGTGTCTCTCAGGACTTTTTCTGGGAACAAGATAACAAACTACTCCTTTGCATATGAATTAAGAAGCATGTAACCTTAGGAACCTTATCATCCAGCATCAAAAAATAAAGAAGATAGAAACAAATAAAGAACTAGCATAAAATTCTAAAGGATCCAAAACCTATGTACTGTGACCTAACTTGAAAACATCTTAAAAGTTGGATTTGTATTGTAAATCATCTCCATATTTTAGAACGGAATGCATTTTTCAAAAATCTTAATTGTAATTAATCCCTTTAAATCACTTAAGAATAATCTATTTCTCTTCTTAAATACAAGATTTAGTCCAATGTGTATTTGAAAAACATTTGAAATAATATTGAATCCCTTAATATAATGCCAAAATGATTAGTTTTATTAATTTCTCAGGTTGAGAAATTTATAAATTATCCATATTTTGTACAAAAGCTTATGTTCCTGTAAAAATATGGAACATTATTTAAGAAAAACTACTTTATAATTATAATTTACTTGGAAAACTTTAATTTTTAAAAATCTATATGGTCTCTTACATGAGTTACCTTGGAAATAAAATATTTCTTTGATAAATGAGTTTTATGCCAATTTATGGAAATGAAACAGTAAAGAACATCTTTGAATAATGAAACTTTTAAACTTTTCTTTGTGATAAAACTAGATGACAATTTTACCTAATTCTTTTATTTTCAAAGATTATTTAAAGAGTTTCATTGGGCCACTTTGAGATTTTTCCTATACTGTATCAATATGAAAATAATGGAAGATTTAGTATGATATTTTATTCATAGCTATAATAGAATGTTACGTACATTACAGCTGAAAAGCAAATGCCTTTCTTATGTTATTCAAATTCTTGGTCCAAAGAGAAGCTTTAATAAAGAGAAATGGACAGATGGTATTTTCAGCAAAAATTTCTATTTTGTACAGTTATATTACTTTGCAGAGTGACATCTGCAATCAATTTTTTTTACTCTTTTATCAAGCTATAAACCATATCTCCTTTTTGTCATGTTATATTTTGAAAATACTTTTTTTTTTTAATGCTGGGCCAGTCAATACCCTAGTAATTTACATAAAGCACTTCAAAGCTGTAAGGGGAAAGTTATGAACCTTTATATTGAAGCACACACCCAATCTTTTTTAATGTAAAAGGATAAGAAGTCTATAATCCACAAAATTGATGTATATAATTAGACTAAACAATGTACAGTACATCAGTGTAGACCAACAGTTAATTTAGGACTGATATATGAGAACCACTGTGTCATGTTAATATGCAACTTACCTAATCTCCCTTTTATTTTCAGAGATACGAATTTTTTTCCCCAGAATGGTCTAGCCCATTATACTGTAGCTGAAAAAAAGTAAAATTGTTGAAGACTAATTTTTGCAGTTTACATAAGTATACTCTAATATGTAAGCAATAACTATATATTGCAATTTAGAACACACAGAATCAGCAGCAACAAAATTATTTGAGCAAGTTCGTGGACAAATTGTCTTCACTTGTACATGAGAGGTAATACATGTAAGAGAATAAATTTTAGAAGTATTTTAATTAGACAAGTATTAATGTTTTAGGAGAACGTTACATTATATACTAACATTAAAATGACATTAATATAATAAATACATCTGAAGAAATGCAAACTATCAATGGGCCAGACATCTATTTTTCCTAGATGTTCCAATTCCTTAATAACTAGATTCTGCGCAAAGCACTTTTGCTGGCTTTGCTCACCCATAGGAGTAATGTAATTGTCTAGCAAGCCAGGGAGATGAAAGGAAAAAGCTAAGACTTAAAACTGGAGCTCTCATTGAAAACACATGCAAAGAAACAGAAAGTGATAAGCACACCTGGGGACAGGGGTCAACAGACATATTGCAAAAGGATACACATTTGTAAAAATATAAAAATACAGTATTAGAAATAAAAAATAGATGTTTTAAATACAAACTTCGAGCTGAAATCAGAATTTATGAACCAAAGAATGATCTAAGAGAATTACTCACAGAATAGTGGAGAGGCAGGGAGATGAAAGAATAAAAAAAGAAAAGGGATACGGAAGATAGCTTGAGGAATTCCTGGCAAAGACTTAATAGGCAGCCTAGAGACATAACAGCTTTAGAATATTTCAAAACTGACAACAAGCATGAAACCACAAGCACGCTCTCTATCTATGTATCTAGTCATGATCTGTAGAACACACAATCTTACAGCAGACATTAAGGACACCTTACACACAAATGACAGCCAACTGCTCAGCACCGAAATAGAAGCCAGAAAACAGTCCAACAAAATCACCAAACTGTACTTCAAGTGAAACAGTCTTTCAGGAATGAAGCCAAAATAAAAAGTGGAAGCACTGCTCACCCCAAGACAACATAAAGGAACCTTTAAAGATACAATGTGAAATGAGAAAATATAACCTGAAGGAAGGTTTTAGACAGAATAATAATGTGCAAGAGAATTAGTAAATATGTAAATAAAACTAGAAAAATATTGTCTGTGTGAAATACTTATCATAGTGATAGCTAATGGTTGAGTGTTAAAGGAGCACAGAATTAAAAGCTAGAAAACACTAGCATGTAATTTTGGATGGAATGTTCCTAGGCATATAGAAGAGAGTGGCTATTTGATGTGGGAGCAAATGGACTTACTCCTCTGTATTTAGGTGTTTGATTATTTGAATCAATCTTCTAAACTTAGTGAAAATATCATCTCTATAACAAATCCATTTTTTTTTCTCTTCTAGACTCTGAACTTGGTGAAATCTGGCCAAGTGTAAAAGGGATCTTTGAATCATTAGCCCTGAATATAGTACCTGGTCACCTGTTGTAAGTAAGATTCACTGAATTAATGAGTGACTAAAATGAGTAAATGTTGAGGCCAGTTCTATATTATCACACAATTTAATAATGCATTCATAAAAACCACAAAAATAAGATTATTTCATTTACTTTATATAAAAATGAAGAATGTTTACAATTTACTAGTGTTTAGTGAGGGGGCATAATATATCTTGCACTCATCTTGACCTCTTAGATGCATTCATTTATAGTTCTGCTATGGAAGTCATTGAACTTCTCTGTGTCTCAGTTTCCTTATGCCTAAAATGGATAATAACTGACCTGTACTGTTCACAGAGCTGTTATTATGAAAAAACAAAGGAACTGATATATAAGAAAAAGTTTAGGAATTTATAAAAACTCCACTGAATGTATTAAGTGAAGCATCATCAGTATTATACATAGAGATTATATATAGGTATTTTATCAGATAAATCACTTCCTTTGATTGCATTTAAATATCTCTTGTTTGTACTTTGATGAGAAAAAAATAATTATAGTGCTAGAGAAAAATTTAAAAACAGGTAAGTATAAAAAAGAAAAATGCAAAGTCACCTGACTTCCAAGTATGCACTGATAACCATTACAATATTGATAATGTTATGGACAGCTTATTTCCATCTCTTGGTACTACCGCTCCTGCCAATGCTACTAACAGACACACACTCATATACAGTGTCGAAATTAATTTATAGTAGGCATATATCTATCTACCTATGCTATGTTTCATGTATCATGCCGTGCTTTCATTTTCACCCACCACTCCATGTTGGAAATATTCCACAACTTAAAAATTTCTCAGCTTACATTCTTTTTAGATGGCTCTACAACAGTGTGTTGCAGTGCAATAACTATATGTAGCTACTCTTCCACTGGATACTGGTCTTTTCCCAATTCTTAGTAATGAAAATAACATGAAAATAAACATTTATACAATCTCTGTGTGAATCTACTGTTTTCCCTTTGAAGTGAAACAATGATTTTTTTTTCCCAAATGATACAAACATAAAGCTCAAGATACATTGAGCCAAATTCCCCTCCAGAAAAAGTTATTGAGGTAGAAGGCCATCAACAGTATAGGAAAGGGTCAATAAAAATAACCAGTTTTCTGAAGTGATCAACTTCAAGAATCTGGAAATTTTTATCATCATTAAATTATTATTATATATGATTTGTTATTAATGCCAAGATAGATATGGCCTTATTCTTATATTGCTTATATTACATTATTAGGAATAATCACACTGATCTTTTTAAGGGCAATACCCTGGATTATATATGTAATATCAAGACAGTTTACATGATTATATGAATTATAGGTGCATTATGGAATATTACATAATATATTCAGGAACATTTTGGGCATGCGATATAGATGTGATAAACAGTAATTTCTATAATTCCTAAATATATATTTTTTGACTTGGTCTTAGTACAGTTAAGCATTGGTATGTTATACTCACATTTTTATTAATGGTGCCTTTGTAACTAAATATATTTTTTGTTAATTTGTTGTATAAACAAAACAATACCATAAGAATTTCCTAAACTTCCTGGCCATAACTGAAGCCAGATTTTGGATCACGTTTTAGTTGTGGCACAGAAAATAGGAAGAGTCAATCTGTCAATGGCAAACATGACGATGTAGCAACTATGAATTTAGTTGACCTGATACTCACCAGGCTGGTCCTCAGCCAATAACACCAGCTGCACAAGAACTGGAAGACAGCAGGTAAAACCCATAAACCACAAGTAATTTAATAGCACAGCTCACAAATATAAGAGTATTCAGGTCTAAAATCGACAAGGTTATTAAGAGATGCCTGAAGTCTCACGGAAATTTAAAGGAGAGTCAATGACAATTTGGTTAGGGAGGAAGAAGAACAAGATGTGGGACAAAAACTCTAATTGCAAGTAATAAAATAGTATGTAAATACTACCAGCAAAATATACAGCTCATAATTTTGGACAAAGATGCATGGAGACCCAATCATAAAAATCTTGAGCTGGATTCTTCTTAACAGTTAATCAATTCATCACACAGAGAACTGTTTATGAAAACAGTGACAACTAATATCAATCAAAAAGCCTGAAGGAAAGTAAGCTATAGATTTTGATTCCTGCTTATCTTCAAAGGAATAGTGTTAGAGTCCTCCTAAAGATTTTCCTCTAGAAAGTATGCATTTTCTTCTAGCTTAAATGTTTGTTATTTTGTTGAAATCTTCTGAATAAAATCTGTTATCTGCAGGATTTAGACCTAGAGTAGATGAAATAATTTACCTGTTTTGCTCTTGCTCTCTTAGCAATTTTATAGACAACATCTCTGAATTTACTTATATTGCTAAGGCACTGAGAAGGATCAAAAGCCAAACAAATGCATTTTTAAGTTAAAAATCTTTCAAACCATTTGTGGACCCAGAACAATCTTGATAAGCTAGGAAAACATACTGCAGAAAATAAACACTGACCAGGCATGCACATTTGACTGTTTTACTTCCAACTCTCATTGCTTGAATTGAAAATGCACACATTCAAAAAGACAACTATAAAATAATTTGAGAAAATATTATTTACCTCACAAATATTTTATTCAACTTTTTAGTGTATCAATGAGTGTATCACTTGCAAAGGTATTATTGTACTATGAAATTTTCTTCCAACTTCTACTTTGTGCATGTTTTATAATGCACATATATTAGAAGCACGTGTTCTTTTTTTAACGCTAGTGGTACTCTATAGCAGAAGTTTAGAGAAAGAATAGCCACAAATAATTACACTAGAGGGTGTGTTTGTGTGTGAGTGTAGCCATGAAACTTTGTGTGGTCAGTATGTTTGTTTTGTGGGTTAAGTGGGAGGGAAATGAACGAACAGAGCTATGTCTCGATTCCTTTTGACTTTGGGGCAGTTCCACCAATTCTTAAAGGAGCACTATCCTTGAAAGCATAAAGTAGAACATCATAAAGAGACAGAACAAGGAGAAGAATTAGGGAGCAGAAGTAGAAATGTCAAGGAGTTCCAGGGATTGGGAGATAGGCAGGGAGACCTAAGGAAGATGAAGAACTTGAGCTGCTTACAAGGGTCTGATAATAGCATTGTTTTAATACTAATTTCAGAGTATTATATAAAAAGAAATTCTAAGATTCAGAAACTGCCTTCATCTTTAATATATTTAATTTTCATTACCCATGACAACAAACTTGCTTCAAGGCAATGATATAATTACTATTAAGTACAGATATATTCCGAATTTCTACCAATACTTAAACAATTTAAGCATTGAAATAGAGTATTTTCCCACACTATATATCTCTTCTAAAATGTATCCAGCTTTATGATATTTTAAACAACTCTAAACAAAAGAATCATCAAAGAAACAGAGGAATTTTTCTTTCTTTCTGTGACCTGGAATAAACTAAATCTATCAATGGAAAATTTTCAAAGAAGGATGAGAAATAATTTGCTGCGTTTAGTTTGACATTGGGGGTGTTAAATTGTGACAGGGAATAAACAAGCATAAACTATGTGCAGGGAAGAATGTTCTAACAAGCTATAATAGGATGTATACTCATTCTTTGATTTTTCTTGCCATTCATTATACTATTGTAATGTTATAATTACCTACTGGTCACAGTGATAAGCCATTGTGTAATTATCTCCTCCACAGTGTGTCTAAAGGATAAAGGGAAAAATAACTTGAGCATGCTAAGGATGCTAAATAACCTGCAGCCACCAACACAAGGTAAGCACAGCCATTAAATACTTCTTATTAATTGAAAAAGGTTAAAAGTAAAATGCAGAGATCTTTTCATTAAACAGCAGAAGGAACATGGCAACATTTCTCTTAAATAAATAATAATGTTGCATTTCAGAAGGAAGCTAATGAAATGCTTATATTTATGGCTTAAAACTCCAAGCTGCAGTTAACATTTCTATAAAATTAATTTTGACTAAAAGGCTCCATAAGCTGGAACTCCATTCATTTTGTATTGGTCATTTGTTGAACTAAAAGAAGTGCTGAAGCAGAAGGTATCTGTAAAGGAAAGAATATTGATAGCCACTGCAGCAAGCATAAATAAGAGTGTCTTGCTGAATGTGTGTGGAAAATAAAGACATTATTTATACTCAGTGGCAGGTCCACAATGGTTTTTGGCAAGAAAAGTCAAAAAGGGGTGATTTATGGGCTTCTTTAAGAACTTAAGTAGAGTTCTAAGAAACTGGTCTAAAAATGAATCAGTTGGCGTGAGATGATTAAACATAGGAAGAAAAATTCTAATTCCTCCTCATGAAAATGAGTATACATGCACAATTATGCTTAAGCAGTCCACTATTTCAATAACAGTAATTTAGGTCTATTTTCATAAATTGTTTATTTGCTATGAAATTTATTTTGAGCAAAGTAAAGTTAAATCATGTTCCATGGACATAACAGACTACAAGAATTAAATTTTGAATTGGATACATTTTTCAGAAATATTTAGTTATGCAATAGATATCAACACGAAAGACTGAATTTATGTGTTCATGCAATCTTTAAAAAAGAGAACTTCTCCAAAGGAGTCAACTTTCTACAAAATATGTAAATCTCATGGTCTTCATATAATGCTAAAATAGAAGCATTAGTCCATGCTTCTGAGCTTCCTGGCAATCAAAGTAATGAAGGGAATATGAAGTTTTGAGGTGAAGTAGCTTTCCTATCACATTATAAAAAGCATGTGAACTCATGTGGAGAGACAAAAAGTTTTAATTCTAATGCTAAACATTTATTGTGTGGTTCTTTCAAAAGGGGAACTGACTCAGCATAATAATCAATGTTTGCCAAAAGCTTTACACAAATTAATGCTCAATAAATGTAACACAACATATTGCCTGGCCTACTCAAAACTACTAAAATGATTTTGATATGAGCTTTTCTGTTTATCTCAGGAAAAAAAATCAACACTGTGCTATCAAAAGGTATCTCTGTCAAATGGGGACTTTCTAATATTTGAGGGATAGCACAGACCCCTTTAGCAGCTAGAAGGAGACTAGACACCCTTCTCAGAATAAAGGTAATAAATGTGTAACATTAAAAATAGCATTGCAAAGAAAGCTACATAAATATAGTTTTCAAAATGTATTTTGAGTTATACTATTATAATCTGTAACAGCTATCATGCTTCAGAGTATTCATGCCATTCTATAGATGCCTCTCATGTTGAATCCAGGCTAGTGGAATTAACAAAGTTAGGTCAGAAGAAGATTTGCAGCTTCTGCCTTGGTCTCCTGGACCAAGGAATGTTTTGGAACATGCCCTCTTGGAACTTAGCCACTATAGGGCAGAGAGAAACCATGTGTAGGTGCTCTGTCAATCACAGCTAACCTACCAGCCTACTACCAGCATCAACTGTCAGTCTGGTCAGTGAGTCATCCGGAACACCCACCCCAGATGAGCTTTCAGATAGCTCCAGTCCCAGCTGACATCTGAATGGGACTCATGAGGGACACCCCCCCCCACCAGAACTACCAGTCCAGTAAGATCAATGAAACAAACCATTGCTTAAGATACTAAGTTCTTGGGTGATTTACTAGACAGCCATAAATAAGTGGACAAATGTGATTCTTTATTAATGCATTAAGTAATAAGATCATGCAGTGTCTAGTAACCACAGTGATTTCAGATCAGTGATAAGCATAAAGTATATTCAAGATTTTTGAACATCTAGAGTGTTCTTTGGAAATTCTGAGATTTCTATTGAGGCTAAAGCCATAGATACTGCCATACAATACTCTGGTTAATTGCTCACATAAACAATTAAGGAAATGTTTAATTTAATTAGAACTTAGTAGAAATAAAAGTGAAACATTTTTTCCCTGTTAAAGGATTCTCCTGAATTCTAAGCATGATTGTAGACTCCAAGTTAAGAACTTCTGAGCTAAATCATTGCTTCAAGATGCAACAATTGTGGAGAGGATTTCTCTTACTTAATACATAAGCTTTGCTTTTTAAATAGGGAAGCAACTCCAGTGGGTTATTTAATCCAAACTTTGAAGACAGCTATCAGACTACTCTTAATGACATAAAAACTGAAAAGTATATAATATACAACATAATGATAAATCCCTCCTGAATATTTAATTGAATCAGCAGTTCAAATACTGATTTCAGAAATAAGAAAGCACCAAAAGTTCTAGGCTGACACTTTCTTGTCACCAAACTTAACTCCATTCAGTTAGCATAGGTCTATGCTTACTTTCCCTAGGCCCACTTTCAAATTTTACTAAATGTATCTCTGGAAATATTAAACGATACAGTATCTTCATCACTATGCCCCATGTTTAACGCTTGTTTTTCACCCCCTACCTAGTCTAGATGCATGATGACAAGTATGGATCATCTTGAGTGCTGACTCTGATGAGTAGTGTCAACCTGGAATCCTCTATGGAGGATCTGAAGGCGAGATCAGAGTCCCAAGGAAGAATAACATGATTAACCATCAATATTTTCCATGCGTATCGGAAGGTTGAGAGGTAGAAACTTTCACAGAACTCCAGTTGCTAAAAATTAGGAAAATAAAGCCACTCCCCTCCAAAAGTTAAGCAAAGTAAGGCTAGCTTAAGATTGCATTGGAAATAAACTGGGCCAGTAATCAAAACACCTACAAATTCTTCTACAGCCATTTAATCAAAACACCTTCAAGTTTATAATCTTCGCAGAAGTTTTGTTTCAAGATCAGTTTAGATCACCAGGCAAGATAGAAGACATTTTTATTGTTACTCATTAAATAGTAGACTATAGAAAACATTTTTTAAAAAAATAACACCACCAAGTATTTTGAGGAACCAAGAGAATGTGACATCTTTTGGAAAACTAATTTAAAATGTTAAAAGTTATACATGAAAGATTTGGCTTATCTGTCAGGATATATCTGACGCTCAGCTATCTAAGGGAAAACTACCAAATAAACTGACCTCTCATGCCTTTTCAAAAATCTTATTTTGCTGTCAAAGGATTCAATTCATTCTCCCCTATCTCCCCCCAATTTCCAAGTTTCTGAACTATCACTTTATTAAACGTTTCATTTCCACTTGACCTCAATATAGATTAAAAGCAATGATGCCTTGTGTAAAGTGTACTAAATAAATGTTGCTAGTGATTTCCTCTTGAGGTCCACAGGCATTAATGGAGATAACATGATTCAATTGCCGATTGTTGCTTTTAGCCAACATTTTCTTATCCCTGAGTGGCTGGTCATTCAAGTTAATTATTACCATCCTGAGAAAAAGCTCCTGTTGCATAATGAAAGTTCTGACTATTTGGTCAGAGACAATCTCCTATAGCTTCCAGAAAGAAGCATTATTCACAAATTGAAGACATTTAATTAGCAGCTGATTTTTTTTTTTTTTTTTAGCATTACAGTTTGTGTGGTCTCTTTTTCTCTCTACCCATCAGCTTTTATCTTTTCATCTACACTATCTTTGTCGCAGCTGGGTTTTGATAGCTTAGATAGTAACAGCAGTGCAAAACTAGCATCTAGATGTGAATAACAATATGCAGCATACTCAGTGGTCTGGATTACCATCAACGCCATGTCGAGAGGTCACCTATGCCCCAAGTCTGGAGCACAAGGGCCAGCAGCTCTGTTTATAATCATCCCAGTTACTGCTCACAATACTGCATTTGACATACATGTAACGCATTTTAAAGATAATGATATGTTGCCCAGCCTACTTAATGGGTAATGTTTAATACTTTTAACAACCAACCATAGTTATTTTTGATGAAATATCTTTGTAAGTTTTTCTTTTCATAGGAAAGCCCATTCTACACCAATAATACCACAGCCTCCACCATTCCCCTGGCAATGCTGCAATGCACAAGAATTTAAACAGATGGAATGGGTGATGGGAGTGCCCTGTTTTGTGACCTAAAGCCACCCTTCTTTCCCTTGGGATCAAAGGTGAAGTTGTTTTCCATGCTAACTCTTTGTCCTGAGGCAGAGTCTATCAACTCTGCCACGTTTCTGCTGAATTATACGATGGTTCTGAAGTGTGAGCGGATGTTCCCTTGAGACTGCGTTTCAATCTGATTCATTTCCATAAGAAAAAAGAACCCTAGCATAACAAAATAAAATGACCATATTTTATAGGCAATAAGAGGGAAGATCAGATGCAATTGATAATACTCACCAGATCTTTAAGATAAATTTGCGGTGAATGCAATTAGCCCCACTCCCCCCACTCCACCCTGCCTAAAACTATATCTTTCCAACTCTCTTAAAAGAATTGGACATACTGTGCTTCATACACCTTATGAACATCACGTGTACATTTAAGTCATATTGATTTTAAATGTTTTACATATTTTGATACTTTGGCATCTCTGTTAAGACAATAATACTATATCAAAATTACATGAATAACAATGACTTCCTCTTATCACACACCAGAAGCAACAGAAAATTTTTCTCAGACATATGAAATTTAAAACTGAAAAAGTAATTTTAAGATTGTTTCTTAAGAGGTTTATTTTTAGTGATATAAATTAAGCTTAACCTTTTGTGTTATAAACTATATTCAGTTAGGAATTAAATTATTATATGAGAAATATGATTTTGGTTACCCCAACACTTAAAGTATAGAAATAAAGCACTTAACTGTCTTTTATAGATTAAAACATAATGTTTTTATAAGATCTCTCTAGTGATGCCAATATTATTCTAATAAATTGTACTAATAGAGGATCTTGGTTTAAAATACAGTAGTCTTAGATCTACGTTCATCTTTTAGTTATCCATTTCTCACTTTTTGTTTTTTAGCATGTCACTAACATTTGATACTATTTCTAAAGCTTAATTTTGGACTTTTGTGCTGGTTATGTCAGTATTTAAAATTCCTCTTATATTTCATCTCCTTGACTCTAGTCAAGGCAAAGAACAAACATTAGAACTATTAAAAATCCCTTTAACCATTTTTAATTTTTCATAGTTAATGGACCAAATCATAGACAATCAAGAGACTTAACACCCACTTTAGCTTAAGTATATTTATTAGGTCCTGGTATTTCTATTATCTTTTCTACCTCCAGCAGGCAGCATCTAAAAGGGTCCCCAGTGCTCACTGCCTCCTGGGGTCCATGGCCTTGTGTAAGTCTTTCCTCTTAAATAACTTGCTTCCAATTAATGGATTACGGCAATGTTGAGTGGACAGCGTGTCCACGATTAAGTTAGAAAAGATTGGGGCATATGTCTTGCCCACAGATTCTCTTTATTCTTTCTTGGCTTGTCTGCTTGGTGAGGCAATCAGCTGTGTTACAGAGAACCATGAGGTAAGGAACTTTGACTCTGGCCAACAGGGAACGAAGGCCCTCAGCCCAATCACCAGTCAACTGTGTGAATGAACTTAGACGTTGAGCCTTCAGGTCAGACCCCAGTTCTAGGAGACATCTTGACTGAAGTCTCATGAGAGACCAAGAAACAAAGGCCTAAGCCATGTCTGAATCCCTGACCCCCAGGGAGTCTGAGACAAATAAAAGTGTTTAAGTCTCTAAGTTTTGGGGATCATTGCTTAATTATCAATAGATAAATAATACACTTCCTTAGACTTTATTTACCTGGGGGTTTCCTGCCACTTTTCAAAAATCTAGAGTGTTCCTGTGTCCCCACACGGAAGTGGTAGAAGCCTTTCTCTGTAAATCCTCACCCTCCCTCCTTGCCAGCACAGACTGTCATTTTTCTTTGGTTATCATTACCCCATAAACTCCAGGAAGATGCTTCCTTTTCCAGTCCTCTGGGGTTGCATCAGTATTAACCTCAAACAATCACTGCAGACTGATTTTCCTTGCCAATGCAAGTCACTGGTATGTGGCCCTATCCTTGCCAATGAGGTCTGAGTGAAAGTCTACTAGAGAACTCATAGGAATGGTTTCCCAATCCAAAGAAAAGGATGAGTGGGAAGAAACACCTCTCTTCTTACTCATATTTGCAGGCAATGCCACCATCATGCAACTAGAAAGAGAGCCATTGTCACTTTCAGAGTAGCAGGAAAAAGATGAATGTGATTCTTATGATGTTATGTTATAATGCCACTAAATTAATCATCCTAGAATTACTCTCCCATCTTTTATTTTATGTGGCACAATGAAGCTAATTTTATATGGGTCTTCTATAACCTGCAGTTAAGAACATCCTTGCTGATACACTTGCTAGAATGTATGCCTTCTAACTGATGCTGAATACGTGCAGAGCTTTCTGTTCGGGTGCCAGGACAGGTAGGAGTCCCTTACACAGCATTAATTACTTAAAATGGTCAAGCTCCCAGAGATATAGTTGTTTCTAAAATTTTTATTTAAACCTTCGAATTATATCTGGCCCTTATTTGTTCTCAACAACAACTTGCAGCTCTGGAACCATACAAGTGAGATCTCATACAGCCAAATCAGGAATGGAAGACTAAACTCAAACAAGAGTCTAGAAGCCTTTCTCTACTGGGCTCCTCATCTGCATTGCAGAGCACAGTATGTGATGTGAATGACTATTTTATCAGTTCTGTGGAGGACGGTAAGTAAGCATTGTGTAAATGCCATTCTAGTAGAGAAGTTAATTCATTACAGACGAGGGGTGCCTTCAGGCATCTGGACTTGAATCACTCGTGGGACACCAGTTGTCAAAGGATGTTCTGCTTGTTAACCCCATACTTCCACAGCTACACTAGCTCCCCTCCATTCTCCAACCCATGTATCTATTTTTCTCCAACAAAACCTCTAACAGTGCAATATTCTTGATCCTTCCATTCTCAGGATTGGACTTTGTATAAAATTATTTTATCCAGTCATCTTTTCCAGAAGTACCTTTTTGTAAGGACATCATATAGGGATTCAAATCTAATCTATATTACAGTGCCTGATATGTACTAGGATTTTAATGAATGCTCAATGTTGAAAGATCAAAAAAAGGGCAGCTGATATATTAGCTGATTCTGATTATGGCAGAGTCCAAATTCCAAACTCCTGCTAAATGAGGAATGATAAATTGATTTTGTTATGCACTAATTCAGTATCTCACTGTTCACATGTATTTTACTTTTAAATTATTTTGTTGATATTATGTCTGAAAAATTGCTTTTCACACTATTACATTCTATTTGCCAACATCAAGGCTTTTATGGTCTTTTTAATTAAGCCAAATATATTTGTGCTTACATTTCTTGCAAAGGGAAAACACACTTTTCAGCTGACAGTTAATACAATGCGAATGAGGTATATAAAGGGACTCAAATCTGTACAGGGACTGTCTGAAATTAAACTTATGTTTATACACAGGAGCGGGTTGCAGGGAAAAGAGTAATAAGGACATTTCAAATGCAAGTTCAAAGAGCGCTTTGTGACACAGTTTAAGCTCCATCTCATAGTCTTAGGGTTGACTAATTGAATTGCTATTGATAAGATGTCACTTAAAGAGACATCTCTGCAGTGAAACATGGGTTTGCTGTAAATGACCTGTCATTAAAGTCGTGGGTAATGTCCGTATCTAGAATGAATTCAAATGTACCTACTAGCATTGTGCTCTGGAGGAGTTAAACCAGCAAGGATGGGAGGAACAC
Source organism: Camelus ferus (assembly GCF_009834535.1). Classification (NCBI taxonomy): domain Eukaryota; kingdom Metazoa; phylum Chordata; class Mammalia; order Artiodactyla; family Camelidae; genus Camelus; species Camelus ferus. The sequence goes on from NC_045696.1 coordinate 28,188,145, forward strand.
AGTGTCAGTGATCCATTAGAGAATTATGCCTCAGGTGCTATGTTAATTTACTTGCTAGCAAACATTAATTGAAGCCAATCAATAAACCATGTAGAAAAGCTGAAACTGCAGCTACATTGTCAGCTACACTCAGATGTATTTTTACCTAAAATATGTGGAATATTAGTTTTGAGTTTTTAAGTTATATCAATGTGGATATTATAATTAGTTTTTGTATAATTTCCATACAAAAGGTGATAATATAGAAATCATAACTTGGAGAAATGGTTTCTAAATCAGGTTTTCCCAAGTGTCCTATATTTAACCAGAAATCACTTAGACAACTAAAATTCAAATTATGCCAGTATATAAATATTTTCATCAAAACCCAAATATTTATTATTTACCTTGTAAAATGAAATCATAAGTGTTTCTGGGTCTGTGCTAAATTTCAGCCATTCTGCCATTTTATAGAAACATCAACCAACTAACACAGATAGGTAAGATTTTCTACAATCTGCCTCTGTAGCAAGATACAAAAACCTTTTGCATAAAAATATGCATTTTTTAAATATATTTTAATCCTTCATACTGAAGATGAATTAATCCTTTTCCCCCATTTTTTCCACATCTCAGTAGAGACTTCCTACTAATGTGACTAAAATAGGTAAAATACCCTATTACAAACAGAGTAAACACATTTTTCAAAACAGATTTTAGAGAAGACATATATTACCTCCCAAAAGTTAGTAGTATGTTTTTCTCTAAAGTAAAGCTCCATATATTGTAACCTGCTTTTAGATTTAATGTGATTTTTAATTGCCCAGTCATCACTAGGCTAGTGTTCCTCAAGACTGATTTCAATGACTTCAAAATAAAAACAATCATGGCATTCCTTATCACACGTGTACACAGTTACATTTATGAGAATTCATCTATGCCAGAAAGCAGACAATATGCCAATACTGGCCAGTCACTTAATAAGGAATACTTAGACACCTCTTGTCACTCTTAGAAAATTATAAATTGTCTTAATCTCCATTCATATTTCATTTATATTTCTCTGTTTCATTATATCACCTCTGACCTTAATGCTAACCTTTATTGTTAACTGAGGGGGATTAAAAAGGTGAAAAATTATAATTAAAAAGGTGAAATATTTGTAAACCAGCCTTGACAAACTCATTTAAAATAAATCAAATTTTAATATTGATAATTACACATATCAAAGTTATATTACCATTAAAATATGACTGTATTTCCTCATTTGGTATAAAAAACCTGTACACAAACTTTCTATATATTTTACATAATCATTTCTTTTATCAAATTTCAATAGTATATGCCTTCAAAAAACCTAATTTCAGTCACTTGAAATTGCTTCCACTTAAAAATCATGATTTTACTGATTTTTCCCCCAAATTCTATATTAAGCCATTTGATGAAAATCTTTTCATAGCAAGCTCTCTTCCAATAAATCACTATAATTTGGCATGGTTTCCTTTATTTCTGACTGAAAAGCTTCATAGATTTATAGAAGAGTAATATGAAATACTGTCATCAGTTATTTTGGGGAAATCTTACATAATTGGGTAAAATGCTAAATTATATAAGAAATATATGAGGAAATTATTCCACGTAAAAATAAAAATGTTTATATTATTTTATGTATTAGATAATTTCTAATTCCCATTATAGTTCTTACATAGTTCATTTTACTTGGGAATTGTTGAAAGTTTAGTTCTTAATGAATAAGGATGTATCGTTACTTAATTTTGAATGCTTGTATTATGCTCATTTCATTTCTGAATTAATCTTCTCTTTTTTAAACCAATTCTTCAAGAAATATCAATATTTTGCTTTTTACCACTTTATTTTCATTTTCAGTTTTATTAGGTAGAATTATTACAGTTCGACTGCACATATACATTATATTGCAAGTAAATACCTATATATAATATACTGCACATATTTCTTTTTAGTTTACATATATGTGCTGATCATTGTTTCTAAGAACAGATTAGAGTTTTACCACTAACTTTCATCAGAGAATCATCATCTCCATCCACTGTGTGATTCTAATAGCATTGCCTGGCCTAACTCTAAGAGATGAAGTCAACTTGCAGCTGAGGGAAAGTCAGAGCTTATGAGTAGAAGCCTGCATCAAAGCCTGTACTCTGACATGCAATTTTCCTAGCTGAAATGAGCTCTTGAATTAGAGTGCATGGGAATTCCTATAAAGCTAATTAAAATTCCCATATGAGGTAAAAGACCATAATCAAGGCTTGTTAGTACATGTCTCTTTGAGAAAAACAATCTTGCTTAGAAAAAAATTGCCTTATTAGTTTCATATTGAATGCTTCCAATCCTTGGCAGAACAATGTTCCTGTAAATTAAAATAAAATCAGAGGCCATTTTATATTGATATCCTGTATATAACCTCTGTATTTATTTTATTTTCAATTGCCTGAAGTTTTAGTCATAATTTGCTTTTTATTTGGTGTTGCATCATTGTGGAAATTCTGTCAAGCTTTATTTAATAAGGGAGAGAGATTGTGAAGAAGTAACTGTATGCACAAACCATCAGCCTCTGGAAGAGAAAGGCTGACATTCAGCTGTGTGCTACCTAATTAAATGTCACTGAATCCAGAGGCTAAATACGCATCAGTTGATGATTTGGTAGATTTTACTGCTGCATATGTAGATTTAATTATAGAGTGATTGAAATTAATAAAGTAGCACTACCTCCCAGAAACATATTTTATGACCCATGATTTCTCTGTGAAAGAGCTTGCTAACCATTGCCCTTACATAACTTAATACTTTGCTAAATTCATTAGAGGTGATTAGATTGCAGATTAACAAGCATTCACCTGCGTATTATTCACTGATAATTCTCTAGTTGATCCAAAATTAACATTCTGTTCCTTTGCCTAGTAGGTGCCAAGGATCCTTCCCTATCATGAGAAGTCTTTCTAATATATATTCTGTCTATCTATCTATCTACCTACCTACCTATCTATCTATTATTATCTACACTGTAATCCAGGAAATTTATACCTCTTCCTTCAGGTTGCATATATACATAAGTGTTTTCTTTTCTTTTTTTTACAGTCATACTACGTAAATGAAAGGAGGGAAGATACGACTTAGAAAGTATCATCTTCTCAATTATCTGCTGTTTTTAATCACCTATTAGATATTATTTAATAATTAAGAATCAATAATAGAGGACACTCTCTTTGCCAAAAGCACAGATGATATATATATGATAATAATTAATAACTACCCATAAATCATTTATATTTTAATTTGGTGTCCATTTTGTTCATTTTAAGATATCTACAAAGCAATTTTACTCCCCACTCCCTCTACCCCAGTGGTAAATAGGGAAATATAACCTGAAATGAATAGACTGGTACAAAAAGAGCTAATATGTAGAAGCATTTGATCTGAAAATGCTTTCTTCAAAGCACATTTAATTTCCTTAGAGTGAATATACATTACCAAATCCCCAACATCTGGCAGAAACATGTATCAAAAGTTCTGTACTTCCAGAGACTGGCAGTTGAAATTGTGATTTGTAATCACTGTGAAAATGCCTTTTTCCTATATAGAGTTAGGTCATTTCCTCTTCCACATTTGACAGTCAGAAAGCATGCTATTCTGGTGACTTTTTAAATGACAGGGATGTCCCTTTCATATAATTTTCTCACTTTAATATGTCCTTATCTCTTGGGAGATGAAATTGTGGTATCAGATACTCATGAGAGAAAGTCATACTTTAAAAAGCATTATGGGAGGGGCAGTGAGCAATGCGTAAATGCCTATGACTTGTGCTATTCTACAATAGATGCTTAGAAACACACAAAGCAGTTCACTAAATGATATTTTTAGGGGATCTTCTTGTTTTGCAGAAACAAGGTATGCATCACATTCATCTGCAAAGCATCTGAAATGCATCCCTGAACTCTTTAGACCTACTAACTCAAATTCTCCAAGGCTGGGATAAGGTCTGGTTATTTAAGTTTTTAAAAGCCTGACTAGGTGATTTGGATGCCGACCCCTGGTTAAAAGCCATTGTATTAAAGTAAGGGAGAGATGAAGCGAATAAAAGTACCCAACAGTTTTCATCCTGAAGCATCCCAGTCACTGCAAAGTCTATAATCCCTGCCACATTCAAAAAACAAATAAAACCCAATAAAAAACACGACATATCAAGTAGGCATAAATATTATCCAGACCTATACTACAGGTTAGATTCATATATAAATTTTCCAAATTGTTATATGAGAATGTAACATAGATGGAGCACCTAGCATACCCAAATGATACAGGAATTATAACCTCTGCCTAAAGGGTTTCTAACATATATGTTGTTAATAAAATTCAGCCTTGAGAATATGTATCCATTCAGCTGTTTTGAAAGCAAATATGTGAGTGAAATAAGATATTTTTAATCTTAGAAAATTCCTACGGGTGGAGTGAAATCAAAACAAATATTTAAAAGGTGAGACTATCAGCTATTCAAATAGTAAATATTATATATGTTTTATTTTAAAATTACATTAAGTTATACTAACCTAAAAATATGTCAGTATTACTTATTTTAAATTATTGTTTTTAAGTAAATAATTATTTTACGATAAGGAAATAGAACAACAATTCCTCAGATATTCATAAAAAAGGACCAAAGGAGTTCTTGGGCAGACCCTAAAAAACAGGAAGGGTTTTTGGATAAATATTCTGCCATGCCTGTATATACCCTTCCAAACCACAGCTCTCTGCCTCCCCATTCTCAGCTAAACACACTGAGAAAGTTTTGTACTTTTGTGATCTACAAGTGACAAATCCGAACCCATCCGAATCTTCTGTGCTCCCTTGTTACTCTGAAAATCTCTACCTGTGGTTAAAAACGTCCTTTATTTGAAATGCAACAGACATTTTTTTTCTCATTTTTCGCATTTCAAAAAGAGTTGATAAACTTTTCCTTTGACTTATGTGACAGTGTTCTATTTTTCTAACACTTTTTTCCACTCAATTTAAAATTCTAATCATCCTTTAGAAGTTGATAATCCTAAAGACCTGGTCCTAAGCCTTTTCTTTTTTTCTTTTCCTACCTTTTTTATTCTCAGTTCTCATTGTCCTCCTGTGTTAGTACGTCTGTTTTCATGGTTGAAAGAGCTATACCTATGCTGAAGACTCCCAGTGGGTTTCTTTCCCACATCTCTGTGATGAGCTGCAGACCCATATATGTTACTATCCAATGAACACAATTATTCCAAAACCAAAATGATCACCTATATCACTCTACCAGCCCCTAAAATAACCAACCAACAAAACAAAAATATTTCTGTGCCCTGTTCCATGAATGGCATCCTCCATGGCGTTGCCTGATTCAAACACCTGAGTGTCCTTCTCCAATCTGCCCATCCCCCTAGTCCAATCAATCTGCAAGGACTTCAGTTGTTTCTTCCTAAAACTGGCAATTGTTTCACCACTTCCCCATTCTTCCACCACCACCTGGTTTGGGCTACCATTTTCTTTGCCCAAATTACTTCAAGAACACAATTATCTTTTTATCATCTATATTTCCCATTAACCTTAGAGTTAGGCAAACTTTCTCATATGCAAATACAATTTTATTTCCATTGTTATTAAAATGTTTTAGTCAACGAAGAGGCAGGATAAAATTTGCCCTCAGGAGAAAGAACTCTCCATAAACCCACATCTTTTCAATTTAATCTTTCACCACACCCACTTCCTCTTCCTTTTCTGTCCCTCTTCCCTCACTTACCTATATAAGCACTCGGTGCTAAAGGTGGGCTGAATTGGGTACAAATCCTTAAATGAACACTTGTTCCTTCTCAACTCCAGACCACTTCCTTTTGTATTCCTCCAGCTAGATCCCCCTTTCCATCATCCTCTTTACTTTCGGTGTAGATTTAGAGGTTAGTTCTTCCAAATACCTTCCTTGATCTATCCTATTCAAGGTATAGGATTACTTTTTCTCTACTATCACACTCTCTGTACTTACCTGATTTTATTAGTTATCACACTATTTTGTGATTGCCTATTTTCCCATATTTTCCATTATTATGTACTTCCTCCTGAAAGCAAACACCGTGGCTATGCTATTCTCACCTGTACCCAATTCCTAGCTTCCCCTCCCTCTGATTGGCTTCTGCTGAGTCATCTTGTGATCAGGTCCACTATCAACACCATCATTTAACCCTTCTATTCTATTTTAACCACTTTCTTCTTGGCTTCTTCTTAGTTTATAAATAGACACACATCTCATTAAAAACATACAAACAAATCAAAACAAAAAACACATAACCTGGTACCCACTCTGTACCACCAAACTGCTAAGGTTCATGAAATTTTTTATTTCACTGGCTATCTCTATTATTGTTTTTTGAGTTCTTTTCTTTTGGTCTTATATCAAATATTTATCTGACTGTAATTTCACTCCCACCTTTTATTCCAACATTAAGACAGGGTGCAAAGAGTCACGAATTATCAGTGTCCAATACAGTGAGCATTGATATTTAGTATCTTGGCTATCATCCCTAAAACTCTTTCCTAGACAGTACTGAAAAGCTCCACTGAATACAAGTATTCCTATTCATACCCGAGGTTAGAGAACTTAGTTAAAACAAACAAACAAACAAACAAAACCCCTCTTGCTCTAAGCCAGTACTTCTCAAAATCTTAAAGTATACGCAAATTACCTGGGGTCCTTTTGGAAGGCAGCCAAGACCTCAGTAGTCTGGGTTGGGGCCTGAGTCTTCACTTTCGAACAAGCTCCCATGTCAAAGCTGCTGGTCTGACCACACGTAGAGCAGCAAGTATCCGCAACCACAGTGGAGTAACTACGGAGCTTTCAAAACAACAGCCTTCCCTGGGTACCCTGGGAGACTGATTCAATTGATCTGGGTGCGAGCTGGTTCCTGGGAGTTTGGACTGCTCCCCAGGTGATTCTACTATGCAACAAAGCTTGCGAACCACTGTTCTAAGTCAGAACAACGTCTTCCTCCATTAAAGCCCTTCTTCTAATCATGCTGGATAGGCCACGTGAGATTTAAGTGTCAAGTAATGCCCATTTGGCCTTTGCTCCTCAAAAAGCATAGGTGGATGCAGCCACCGTCTGCACCACCTGGAAGGATGAGTGTTTTTGTCAAGATCCTCAGTTGGTTTGTGTGCAAATTCAATTCGAGAAGCACTGGATTAAGGTAATTATTTACGTCAAGTAGGCATTTATTTATTTATTCATTTTAATAAAATTGTTCATGAGGTATAATGAACATACAACACTGTGTGTGTTTTGGGTGCACAACATAATGGTTTGGAACATGTATATATTGTGAAATGACTACAACAGTCAGTTCAGTTAACCTTCATTATCACACATAGTTACAATTCTCTTTCTTGTGATGAGAACTTTTAAGATCTACTCCCTTAGCAACTGTCAAATATACAGTAGAGTAACAGTCACCATGCTGTACATTATATCACCAGGACTTATTTATCTTATACCTGGAAATATTTGGATAGGCATTTAAAATATCAAAACTTATTTAGATAACATTAGTAGCCCAATAAGGAATTCTTTTACTAAGTTCATCTAGAGTGTCTAAATATATCTCTGCAAATGATCCCCTTTCTTTGTTAGACTGCATGCTGATTCCTACTGAAACAGACCGTCTGGAGTGGAGCAGAGAGAGCAGAAATTTCCATTCAGACAGACCTGTGCTCAAATGATTGCTCTGCTCTGTTATTCTGAGAAAGTCATCCCACTCCTGCACGTTACTTTCCTTAACTTTAAAGTGAAGAGATATCTTGGGGATGTCATTGCTGTCAGTTCAAATGAATTTTTTGGTAAAAATGCCTGACACTTCAAATCAAAGGCCCATAGATCCATTCAAGTATTTATTTACCCACTGATTTTGTATTGAGCACTTCAAATTATAATAAAGGAAATAGAGATGTTAGAAAGAAGTGAAGAATTTGTTCTCTGTGGAGCTCCCATTTGTGTGTGTGTGTGTGTGTGCACGCGCTTGTGTGTAATAAAATAAGTAAATGAGGTAGAGAAAGCTTAGGCGGGTGTGACAAAGGGGTAGTCAAGTTTTCTTTGAGATCTGAATGACGGGGAAAAAATCACCCCGGTGAAAATCTGGTGAGAAATAGCTCAGGTAGAGGTAAGAACAGCCACAAAGACCGAAGCATGGAAGAGCCTGGTGTGTTCCAGGCACAGAGCAGGCTTGTGAAGCGGACATGGAATAAATGCGAGGAGAGCCTGGTGGGAGTGAGGCTAGAGGGCTAGGGGTACCTCCATCATTTGAAGGCTGCAAGGAAAAGGCAAGCAGTTTCCACTTTCTTCTAACTGCAAAGTGGATACACAGGAATTTTCAATTAAAATATGATCTTGTTTTCATTATTAAAATAAATAGTTTTGGCTGCTGTGGTGAGAACTGACTATGGTGAGAAGGGGCTAAAATGGAAACACTAGGGCCAGTTATGAGGTTATTACTTCTAGCAATACAAGCAAGAGATGATGATAACTTAGACCAAAAAAATCCTAACTTTCTATGTGTGTCATTCATCCTGTGCTGGCTGCATGCACCTCCTCAAAGTGGCCAGTGCCTCCCCGTCTAACAGGTCAGTGCGCTGTGTAAGTGATGTTCCGTAGCAGACTACTTTGAGGTCCAGGATTCCACCCCATGGTCTAGTTATGAGTAATGACCATAAATATAGCCTTAAATACATCCATATACTAATAACTACCAGGTGATTTATAGCTGAGCTCCAAAGGTTTCCCTCAATATATAGTTCCATCTCTGTGACTCAGCAGGCATTAAGTTAATGGCAATGTCCCTGAATTATTAACCTACTTCACTCGCAGGTAATCTGGAGAACTGGATGAGCAACCTGTGTTCAGTGTCATTCTGAACTGAATATGTTTCAATTGTTTGTCTTTTTCTGCTTCTAGTCTCCAAAAAAAATTTAGTATCAAAAATATTGTGTGTACTGTTTCATTCATTCAAATGTATTTCTTGATTTGCTTTTACATCCAGGTACCAAACTAAATACTAGGGAAAATTCAGTGGCCAAGAAAACATACATGGTTAACTTCACAGATAATATTGTTCACTAAGAGAAGGCATCCGAAATACAGACAGTCCTATCAGGGGCCATCAGGGGCACTCTCTATGACATGAAGAAGTTTAGAAAAGCCTTCTTATAGAAAGCAGGGTGTTAGTTGTGAACTCAGCAAAACGGAGGACAAAGGGAGTGGAGAAGAGAGAAAGAAAACAGTATCCAGAATTGAAAAAGACCATGGCACCATCAATATTTTCTAAATGTGTAAATAAAACCCCTGCACCAGTTGGATGACCTAACCTAACCTAAGCCTACCTGTGCTGAAGCCAGAGGAGAGACAAAGATTAACTAATTCATATGTTAATTAATCAACGAACATTATTGAGTGCCTACCACACACCAGACATTAGTAACTGCACACAGAAGTGAGTGAGAGAAAAGTTCCCTAGAGCTTAACTTTCTTAGGGCTTGGGAGACGAGAGGCAGTCAATGGACAAACAAGTCACTTTCCTCCCCCGCCAAGCCAGCTCATTGTTTAAAGTCAGAAGTGTAAAAATATAACAGATGTTCTTTGTTCTATCAACAAATCCCACCTGTGGGACACCCTACAGTGTTTTTGAACAGGTCTGTCAGAAAGCAAGTGATTCAGAAAATCACCTGGCAGAGCTAAGCACAAGAAACACACATGACAAGGCTGTCAGGGCTTTTCAGCTCAAGCGATGACAAATGCCACAGGAATGAGCCCGCTTTCATTACTCCTCCCTGGAGTCTTTCTACAATCCCAGGATCTTCATCGGCGTCTTTTTTTTTTTTTTTTTTTTTTAATTCTGTATGACTTGAATTAGTTCCTCCTTTTGCCACCTATCTCCGCATCTTATTCCATCCAACTTCCACACCCCCAAAGGAAACCAGCCTCTTAGCCATCTGCTTGGTCAGAGATTGCCCTAGGACCCCTTTGAATACTGACAATTTATTTCTTCAAGTGAGCCAGAGGGGACTGTTCATCCTGGAGAACACTGAAAAGTTTCGCAGGGCCAATTTTATTTTTTCAGCAGACTCTCTTGAATAATTGAGTACGTTTCACACCAAATCAAATGATAGGATGGTTTTTCCTTTCAATTCAGAAGTGTGCTATTTCAGAATCCCAGCATCTGCAATAAACGATTTTCCCACTAAGAAAAGAAACATTTTACTGAGATTTAAAGACCATGCGAGGTAAGAGACTCTCCAGAAAGGCATTAAAAATTAACTACGGGCTGAAAATCCAGAATGGAAATGCCAAAATAAATCTGAGTTTTTCTCAAATATAAAGGAGACGATACAAATAAATCTCACGCATAAAAACTTTAACATCCCATCACCTTAGCCTGCAGATCCAATTACCCTCCAACGTTTACTGCTCAAACACGCTGAGCATATTCACCAGCCCTCCAGTCAGAAAATAATAAAAGATCTGCAGGTGTATTTACACTCAGAGGGAAAAGGTAGAGGTGTGAGAACTGCCATCATTTTCTTTGGAGTTATAAACAACAGAGTCCATGACTAGCAAGAAATCTGTGCATCAGCTTTGCTAATTGTATTACACTGTTTTGAGTAAAAATGGGGGGAAAGAGTCAAAGGAAATGTGACTTGATACTTTGCTTCAGAGTTTTATAATAAAATACTAGGCTATTGCCTTGTGTATTCAATGCCATTTAGAATTTGCATTCCTAGCATTCATTCCCTTGTAGGCAATCACAGACAGAATGTGTCCTGAGGAATTAGTTGCCTGCCTACAAGTTACTCACAGTCTACTGGAAGAGACAGACTCCCCAGATAGATAAAGCCAGCACAACGCCACGCATGTTATAGGATGATATGTGCCGCTTGCTACTGGAACACTGTGGAAAAAGCAATGAATTCTGTCCCAGTTTACTTGAGCTGTCTGTGCAGGAGAGTAGGAAGCCATATACGCATGGTGGCTTAATGTGGCACACACAAATAATTTCTCATGTTCTCACAATCACCCTGAGTTTGGGAAAAATATGCCTGCAGAAAAATGGATGTTTGTTACCAGGATGTATTAGTGTATGAAGTTTTATAGAACTGAGGCAGGGAAATATAAGGTTTTACACAAAGGGTAAGAGCTATTACATTGCCTGAAGTCTTGAGTCATTCATCTTTATCTCTGGCACACGTGTGAGATGATCCTGAAAGCCAACAGCTGCTAAAACAGTCAATTAGTAGAGAGCCCACAGCTAAACCGGCTGGTCAGAGGAATATCTGGGAAAGGTTTAATGGTCGATGGTGTAGACTAAGAGAAGAAATAAAGTATACTTTAAAAATAGTGGTTCTGGAGCTAATTCTGCAAATACTACCCCCAGTGTCAACTTGTCATTGTATATAGTCTGGTTGGGGTTTGAGTTCTCAAGAGGGAGTGCAAGTTTGGGGAACTCCAAGAAATTATCATCATGTCAAAAGAAACAATATGTGAGTAACACAACCTTATAAATCAACTATACTTCAAAAAAAAAGAAAAAGAAAAAGAAACAATATACGAATGATATTAATTCACTAAATTGCTGCAAAATGAAATATTTCAATTGATAAACTCTTTCAACATTTATTATTTTTTAAATATATTTTAAAAACAAAGATTAAAAACAAAAAGACAAGTAATAAGGAAAAAACTGAGGAAAAGATAATTTTTTGGAAGATGTTCAAGGAACCTTCTGGAGTATGTACTGAGAACCAGCCATCCTTTAAGGCACAGGAGGTACAGTGCCCCACGGTTCACTGTTTACACCAATAGAGGATCATAGATTAGTCTATGTGAATAGTTTTTCCTAGGATATACCACCAAAGCAATGTATTAATAATTAAATCTGGAGTATCATCATGCCCACTCAGTTTTAATGATTTCAAGTTTCCAGATTATTCCATGAGATTTAAATTACCTTCATGTATTGGGGGGAAAAAACAATCCAGTTCAGAATGGCAGTGTCAACAACACAAAGACCTAGTTCATGCTGACAATCTCATATAATTTATTTCTCCTTTTTATAACAAAGCATTTTTAAAATATATAAATATTCTAATTGGTAACTGTGATATAAAAATAGTAAATTGTACCAATTCTAAAATTGAACACACTGCAGGAGATTCCACTACCCCCATTTAAGGCACTCCTTTACCACATCCTGTTACAGAAACTCATACATTGAACTGCATACCCTGGTGAATTTTCAGATTTTACATAATGTGCGTAAATAGGCCTATAAATAAGTAGTATTACATGTAGGAATCCCTTAAATAAATGTCAGTGCGTTCCACCTTTTAATTTTTAAGTTTTAAAGGATACCTAGTCTTCAATACTTTGAATGGATAGCATTTTTTTTAATGCACAAAAGTTAAACTTAGTTCACTCTACCAGTCAACACTCTGTACATCACAGCAGGACTGACCATATTAACATGTATAGAAAGTATAAAAATAACTGCTAGATAGATTTGAAAAGCCTATGTGGTAGATTATGAAAAGGGCTGCAAATCACTCCCATCTCTAAAACCAAATCTTTACAATAAGATAGTGCAGATTATCCAGTCAAGAAGTGGAGTCTGTTTCCCCAGTTATTACTATAAATTTTTTTAACTTAAGTACAGTCAGTTATAATGTGTCAACTTCTGGTGTACAGCACAATGTCCCAGTCATGCATACACATACATACAAATTTTGAATCTGGGTTGCCATGTGACCTGGTTTGATCAGGAAAACATTAGCAAACTTGATCCAAGCACACCTGGAACAGACTGTGCTTCGGGGCTTGCTCTCTTTGCAACCCTGAGACCACCAGGTGAAGAGCTCCAGGAATCTGCTGGAGGACGAGAGAACCTTTGGCCCCAAACAATCCATCTCAGCTTGGTCGTGTCCCCCAGCCAACCATTAGACATTTAGTAGTTCCGGTGTTAAATTTCAGACTCATCTAATTACGGTACCGGTAAAACACTTAGGTGGGCATTGCTGATGGAGACGTGTTTCTCCTGGTACTTCTCTATCCAGATCTTCTATTTAATTCTAATTATTAAGTCCATTTAATTCTGTGTCTCAGATCAGAATTTTTTTAAGCTTCTGTCCCAAACCAGACCGACTGCTTCCTGTTATCAGAGTTCAGCTCTTGTTCCCTATCGAATTAAAAAATTAGCCTGTGTACAAGAAGTTCTCTGGGCTTGCTGCAGAAATCGCAGCTATTTCTGACTCCCTTGCTATTTCTTACTCTAATTACTATTGCAACATTAGCAATTGTTCTTACAGGGGCTTCCTCCAAAAACAAATGTGCCTGACGAAATGCTTTCTGCCCTAAGCACTGGTGCTGGGAAAGACCTTCATACATTGCCGGGTTTGAGGATGCTAACAGAGACCGAGTGGCTTTAACCCAGCAATATTTTTAGGATCAAGCAGAACCAGGAAGACTGTCCCCAAGTGCTAAAAATCTCTTGTGCTCACTGTTGTTTCATGTATTCAGCAAACATCTTGCCAAAAAGTTAACTTTCTCTTCCTGAGATCGAGTTTTGTTTCATTGCTACCACCCACCTATGTATTTGTGTAAAAAAATATAAACAAAACACTTACTCGCAGCAAGTACCTATGTGAGGTGCTGTGTACTCAACGGCTGATAAGAAATAAACCCTGTCCTCAAGGAAAACTTACACTACTCCATTTCCACAATAAAATGACTCACATGTGGAGAAAAATATTAACAAGGAACCCTTTATTAAAAATTTATACACTTACTGCATTTAAAAATTCCTGCTATCTTTTGAAATGATGAACTAGGAAAAAACATTCATATATATATATATATTCAGACACACATACATAATATAAATATATATCCTCCCCCCAAAGGTAAATGCCTTAAATGGCTACATTTCTATAATCCAGGATATAAATTGTATCCAATGATTATTCCTATTCAAACCTTCTATTTCAGCCAGAAGGGTGCTAGTTAAGTGTCCTTGTGGTTTGAAGGATAAAAGGTGGCCCTGCAAGTATTCAGAGTGCTTTTGCTTTACAGTACAGCTTCCATCCATTATCCTACCATTAAGTCACAGAGAAGGTGCTTATCGCCACATTGTCATTGGTTGCCCCTGCTTTGTCTGGGGATATTCTAGCTGCGACCAAATTCTTAATCACAGCATTGGTATCTTTGAGATGTAACACCTAAATAGAATACTACTTACAAGGTGTTTTTCTTTTTTAAAGAAAAGAATATTGTTAATTTGTTGATGTAAATTATCAGTTACCAACTCTGGAAAGAATACAATCCAGTTCTTGCTTTTTTTTTTTAACTGGCCGAATAAATTAATGTAATTCTTCAGTTCTAACAGTTGTCCCTGACTGTCAAATGTATCAGAGCATTCTATAAGGAGACTCGTTCACATTCAAAGGAAACAAAACAAAGGCAGTAAAGCTTAAAGAAATTGGAGCCAGAGAGAGGTAGGAGCAAAGCCCACCCATGCTTCTTATAGGTTGTGTCTTTAAGCCTTTGTTTCTTTATATTTCAAAATGAATGTAATAATATCAATTCTACAAGCTCGGGAAAAGATTAAACAAGGTAACCATGTAAAAACCCTTGAACAAAACAGGTAGCAAAGATTGAACAGATGCCATGTGCCTTCTTTTTGGAACATAATACTTAAGTATAGTTAATTAGAATATCGTTACAATAATAAGGAAATTAATTAGGCCATTAAGGACCAATCGAATTATATATGTATATAATTAGCCTTAAGGTCAAACTAATTTATTCTTTTTTTCTTCATCTATGGCTTTTTTTCCCCCTTAAAAATGCTCCTGATTGTGAATCCATGTTTTTCTTTTTATAATTAGATATTCTTCTTCACATAGCTATAATTCATATAAAAGTGCAATACTGTAAGTTGCTTCATATTTGCTTTTGTGCTGCTTTATGGATGCACTGGCAAGAGAATACAAAAATATACTTTGGAATTTTATAGTGAAGAGTAAAAAGGAAATTAAATAATCAAGTCAATCTGTATAATTTTCTCCTGTTTCCAAAGAAAGTGGGACATTTGGTTGGATTCATCCCTTTTTCAGGTTTATCAGTAAACTAACTTTATGGGAAAAATGTTCAAAACTACCTTTTCCAAACATTTTATCCACCCATCCAGAAATAAAATGGTATAATTTGTAAAATGTAGATGTGATTAACACACTCTCTTTAATCCTTAAAAATAGTGAAATTGTGGAGATAAAAGATAAGAAAAATCTACATTAATTTTTAGGAAGAAATAGTCTTCTATTTAAGATGACTCATTGAAAGATACAAATAACTAACTTGTGATACAAGCTTCCTATTCATCAATTTCTGCCCACTTTACTGCTTTAGTACTTAAACCATAAATTTTTACGATCCATCTTCTAATTTGCAAGTCTTCTAACATCTTCTAAAACATGATTATAAAAAGAATTTTCAAAACAAACATTTTGATCATCAACTTATAACATACATTTATGCTTATATTAGATCAATTTCTACTTCATTTTTCCTCTACTTCAGATCCACTTTCCATTTCTGAATCTGTACTTTCTCAGATGTAAAGTAACAGGATTAGAAATGCCACCCCAGATTCTCCTCCACCTCTAATGTTCTGGGATTTTATATCTAATATGTTTACTTAATTTCCATGTTTTATATCACCAAAAAACCTCAGAACCATCATTGAACCTACAATGGAGCACAGCTTTTAAAACCAGAGAAAGTCTAAAGGAATAATTTCAATAAATATACACTTGTTGCAGTGACAGCTTATATTTGCAAAGGACTTGATTGATAAACAGAGTACTAGTGTAAATCTTGTAATTTCTAGTTTATATATTACTTAAATATCATTTTCTTAATGCAAAGTAGTATCAGTCCATCATTATGCTCTCTTAAATAAAAAAGATGAGCTTAAATTGTTATTTAATTTCTAAGTTATGTTTCAATGTTATTTTCTTTATACAAAGGAGAACTTCAGCCCATAGATCATACAGCCCTAAGTAGGGAATATAAACTCACTCTCATTTAACAAATTGTTGGTTTTTTTTTTAACACAAGTATATTTCTCTTGTAGATATATTTCTAGATTTCAATGTTTGACTAGAGGGTGAGCTGGAAGCACAATGTGCTCAAGGAATTTTAGAACACTCAGTCCTTTTTTTAAATTTATTTTTGAAATATGTTTTATTTATCTGGACTTACATAGGACGTTGGTACTCCAACAAGGAGTTTGAAAATGGAAATACAGGGATTCTAAACATGTGTATATCTATATACACACATACAGATTTAAAAAGCACTCTCCACTAATAAGCTTAGAGAAATCAGAACTTTTTTTTTAATACAGAGAACTACATAGTCTATATGTTAACAGTACACTTCTAAGCAAAACTACATAACAGAAGGAGGAAACTGGGGAAGCAGAAATCTTAGGGAGCTAAAACTGAAAAGAAATTACAAGCCAAATTGACGGTACATGTATTATGACAGGAAGCGGGGCCAAGTTTATACTGCTTAATAAGGGGGATCATAGAATCAGAAGCCATAGTTCCTCTGAGTATGACATTCTGCAGTCACAGATGGATCATTCTATTTATTTACAGTCACCTCACAACCCAAAAGACATCCCAGAAAAACTGAGCATGATAAAAATGACTAAATGTCAGATGGGACTAATATCTGAGAAATGTGCAAAACCAATAATCAGTATACTTCAGGGGGAATAAAAGAAGCATGTACCAGTTAGAGGAAACACACAATGGCAGATAATGGGACAAAACCGGAGACAGGATAAATGATCAAGTAACATTGCTATAAACATAAGAAAAAAAGAAAGAATGTGAAATTGTCAGCATAAGTAAGTATACGACTATGTGAAATTATTGATAATCTGATTGGAAAACCTGTCCTCATCTTTTCTTTCACTTAATTACTTAGGTTTCTGACTGCTCATAAGATACATAGCCGTTTAATAACCATGAAAACTATATGCAGATTTTTGTCAGATTCAAATATATTAGTACTTTCTATTTTGAAAAAAATTTAATAAGCTTTATATACATTTTACATATATAAACTATTTCAAATAACAACAAATAGTGGTGAAATTTCAAATAGATCTTCAGATTATAGTAAAATGAATTCAAGAAATCATTGTCTGATAGTGAATGATATGCTTGGTGAAATGCTGTTTGGTGTATTCAGATTCAGAGGCCATGCAGCAATAATTAACAAAAGGGAAACCTGCGATACCTTATTACAAATATTTAAAAAAATAAATCTCAACTATATCATAAAAAGCACAGTTGTATTATCTTTATAGCAGATGGAAGAGGTTAATTATAAAACATTTATAATCTTTACGTGTGGAATTACAGTATTAGCATGGATCTGCATGCATGCTTAAATTATGTTGTTTAAATATAATCAGTTTTATTCCAAAGTTTTGGTTTGAAATAACAGCTATGTTACCAAATGGCAAAGCCCTACATTTCTTTTCTGGTCTTTTCTGTTTTATTAAATTATCTTCACTTTTTTAGATGATAAAGCTACTATTACTACTATAACATGCAGGTATTATGAAATAATTTGTGTATTTTATCAAAAATTATATGACTAAAACAAACAATTCATTTTGCAATGTACTTAGTTGTTGTAGAGTCCACAGGAGAATTTTTTTTTTTAATGAGTTTTCCGATGTAGGAATGTAGCCTAAATATGTTGAGCAGTAGCTTGGGGATATATTCTTCTTTCTACTAGGAAACATTGGCTGACGGTGAAGGCAGAGAACACAAGTGTGGGAATGCCTTTACTTCTCATACACAAGAGGAAGAATAAATAAAATGTGCTTGAGATCAAAGTAGTATGCTAGTTTTTTAATTTTGTGCATCACATGAAAATTTTTCTTGCTGTCAGTGCTTAATATTTTAAATTTTCCTTAAATTCATTCAGTATTCTATACTTCAATACACAAAAGTGCCTTGCATTCTCAAATAAATGTGAATTAACTTACTATATTATTGTACTATTAAGTGCAAAGATGTCTGCACATTAAAAATATAATTCTATAGCACTGCAATCTAAGTGTAGGATAATCAATTTACTATCTACTCAAAATATGAATTCAATCAACTCAATATGAATTTCTATAAATCTCCATCAAAGCGAAGGAAAGGTATTAGTAAAATCCAACAGTTAAAATCCTTTGTTTGTATTTGATAATTTAGCTATTATGTAGATAAACTATAAATTATGCACAGAAGAGCAAAAAGCTGTGTGTGACCCATGGTAGGATGACAAAACTAAAGATATTCAAGAGCATGAATTAAGGGCCATTGAATTAAGTATGTATCTACATATCCAGTGGTCTGTACATGGACTAGTACACACTAGTAAAGGCATAAATGAAGAATAAAGATCATTCTTCTCTCTCTTGGGATACCAAAGTCTTCTTTTTCTTTTCTCTTTTCTTTTTCTTTAATATTTAAGGATAGCAATCATACTCCAATTATCTTGTAACTTTTGTCTACAATTATATGAGCAAGGACTTATAAAGTATTGAAAAGCTGATTATTCAGATAACAAATTCAACAATTTTCCTTACTCATAGAATCATTCATGGATGGTCATAGGGTGTTAGATACCACTATATTTTTCTATTTCCCAGAAGAAAGATGTGCAATCTCACCATTAAAATATAGAAGCTGGAATAGCACTCGCCAGAGTCCTTGAATACACGCAACGATACATGATCTCAGACATCCACGCAACAAAAATAAGAATTTAAGTATCAGCTGTATTCCAGACACAATCAAATGCACAGAGGAAACAAATAGAAACAATATATGCCTCGAATTCTTCAGTTTTAGAGAGAGAACCACTGCTCTATAATAAATTTATATATAGTATAGTTTAGAAGGGACACAAGCCTACACATTGCTATTTGACGTAACTCCTATTACAGTTATAGGAACAATGCATTGTGGAACCAAAAAGGAGAAAGCTGCTACATTATTTCTGTCTGGGGAACTCCAGAAGTATTTTATATGTGTGTGTCACTTTAAAAATATGAGCCTACCAGACAGAGAAAGAATATTCAGCCATTCTACTCAGAGAAAAATATGTGAAACGACAAGAGTTGGAAGAAGTTCCTGCATACATCCCTCCACATATACATTCAACACATATCTCTTTTGAATAACTCCTTTTTGAAAAGCACTCAGCTGGCAATGGAGAAGATACAGATGCCCATCTTTCCTCCTGGCACTGACAATCTGGTAGGGAAGACAGACACCGGATAATTGTGGAGTCTTTTTTTTTTTTTAAGGGAAAGTAGAGTATAGAAGGGGTTTCGGGTGTAGGGTATTTTGGTCAAGGGAAAGGAAATTTGGTGAGGGAGACAGGTGTATGCAGATGGTAAAAGATCTCATAAAGGATGTTAAGTTGTTTGGACTGTATTCTGCAAGCAATGGAGGGAAGTTTTTAATCCAAGAGTGGCACAACTGATGGGATATTAGAAAGGCAACACTGATAGCATGAAACAAGGAAAATACATCAAGGAGAGAATAAAAATTATGGAAAACAGGAGTCTGTCAAAGTTCCACATGGGAGATGAGGACAGCCTGAGTAAATTTACCTACAGAGGTGATGAAGAGGAGAGGGAAAGAAAATTGGAAAAATATTTCTGAGATACAATTTAAAAGAATTAGAGATTCCCAATGTAAGAGACTTTGAGTATTTGAGAGACTGTTCCACAGATGTTACTTATATGACCTAGGGCAGGAAGAGGCGGGGACAATTAAGGCATATATACAGACTAGAAGGCAGCTACTTGGGTGGCGATGAAGGAATTCGTTTTGGAACAGGAGAAATCCTGCGGTGGAGTGGGAGTGAGGACATACAAATGAAGAGATGCAGTAAATCCTGGACAACAGAAGTTTAAAGCTGGGGAGAGAGTTCTGTGCCCGAGAAATAGGCTTGCGTATCAGCAAAATACTTACTATAGAGCAGTGGTTCTCATATCTTCTGCCCATTAGAAACACCCAAATCGTTTTTTAAAAATCGATGCTTGTTGCATATCCCCAGGGATTCTGATTTAAGTGATTTGGGGTGCAGGCTGGCTACAGGGATTAAAAAAAAAACTCCCCAAGTGATTCTAATGTGCAGCCAAGTTGAGAACCTCTGCCAGGAAGGGACACATTTGCATGGGGTCTTTTAATGCTAAGAACCTGGATTCTGAAGTCAAACAGGAATATTTAAATTGACACTCTGCTAGTTATGCATGAAACTTCGCACATGAAAGCTACATATTCTTTATCTGCAAGACAGTGGTGATACTGTGTACTCGCTGAATTGTAGGGTTATGCACCGAAAAAATATAAAGTCGCTTCTCACAATGCTGAACGAGCATCCATAAGTGTTATCATCTATAAGTACCATCATCTGTAAGTGTCATCAATTATTGTTATTAATATCACATCATCTTATTTTCCAGTATATAATGATTGAAGCCATAAGAGTGAAGGAGATCACAGAGCGAGAATATGCAGATTATGAAGGGAACAGCTCCACGGGCAGAATCTGGGGAATATGCAACATTTAAGAGACATAGAGGAGGAGGAGGCAGCAAAGGAAGAGGCAGAAAGGTCAGATGTATGGAGGAGATGTAGAATACATGGTGTCTTGGCATTTATTAGATAAATTTCAAATGTCAGAGATATTTGAAGTAGGATGAAGTCTGAAGCTTGGCCATTGATTTGGCAAATTTTAAATCCATGGAGTCTAAGTGTGATCAGATTAGGGCTGTACAAATCTACCATTAGTTGAGGGGTGAAGAATTAGAGATAGACCAGGAAAGGCAAGGGGAGGGGCCTATTTCAAGGAGTTTAATTTTCAAGGGGAGGGCAGAGGATACAAGAGAATAACTTGAGAAAGAATTATGAAAACTTTGAAGGACTTTTTTGTTTTCCTAGAGTGTAAATGATTATAAACTAAGTAAAGTAGCCAGTTACTGAAAAGTCTGAAAATATACGAAACAGGAAAATCAATGAGCTTTGGCCCCAAGGAGAATGGCTTTTGTAGAAGAGAAGAAACAGTGATTTTTTTTTTTTTTTTCTGAGACAGGAGTGTGTGAGCAGGTGTTACACATAACTGAAGACAGGGAGAACCCGCTGATGCTGTGGGGCTGGAGCTACTCTCTGCTGGAAATTGAACTTGCTGAAGGTGGAGATCACTTTCATTCTCTGCTGTGCCGTTCAGTGTCTAGCATCCTGTCCCACAGAGATGGGCACTTAATACATGTTTGGTGAAGTGAACTATGACTAGTTCATGCTTCTTCTGAGGGACTAAGTAATGGGAGACAAGAATGTAAAAGTCAAACAAGGACCAGCGAGAAGATGCTGTGAAGGAAGGAGCAACACAGTAGATAGTTTCCTGTCTTATTTATGTTCTCTCTTTTAAATTCTTCCTCCTTTCAGAAAAAGAGGATAAACTTGATGGAGAAAGAATGAAAGTGAAAGAAAGAAAGATGAAAGAAAGTCTCTCGTGTGGATCTCATGTACAACATGGTGTTTATACTTAATACGATGCTACGTATTTGAAACTTGCTAAGAGAGTGAAACTTAAATGTTCTCACCACAAAGAAGAAATGGTAATTATGTGACATGGTAAAGGTGTTAACTAATGCTATGATGGTAATCATTTTGCTCTGTGTAAGTGTATCAAGTCAATATTCTATCACTTTAAACTTATTCAATGTTATATGCTAATTATTTCTCAATAAAGAATAAAATGCCTGGACTGCAGAAGGCAAGGCAATACAGTTTTGCAACAAAAACATTTTTCTGCTGCTCTGGCAGCTGTATCTAAGGCAAAATAAAGAATATGTTCACTAGGATATTAGCTATAGCTACGGATCTAGATAAAAAGTACAAATAAGCAAATTATTTTCTGATATTTTCCCTTACCCCCCCCAACAAGCTCTTATTCTAGGATACCACTTTAAAAGTAGTTTTTCATATACCCTCAAATTATCTCACAATGCTCAGAATGAAAGTGATTGTTTATTTTGTCTAGTTAGATTATTATGCTAATAAACAAAATCAGAATCTTCTTTCTATACTCCTGTACTTATTAATTTGAATTCAACTCAGTGGAAAAACACCTGCTATCAACAGCATCAGGCAAACGAGCATGATCGACTCAGCCCAACGTATTACCTTCATGGAAAAACAGTTTACACAGCTCATACCATTTGCATGGTACACAGATCGCCTTATCTCTGTGCAGTGCACAAAAGGCAGTAAATTTCAGGATGCTTTTTAAGTATGATAGATCATCATCCATGAAGAAGAGTTATCCATAAGATGCCAGGATAAACCTACCTAGAAAATTTAATGGTAATAGAATAGGAGGGTGAATTAAAGCAATATTATATCAGAAGGTGAATCATTATACTAAGGAAAGAAAAAAAAAAAAAAACTAAAAGAGGGAGGATAGTACTGTTGCTTTTTTTCCAGGACCAAGAGCAATCCGTGTTCTCACAATCACAACGGTAAGATCCTTCCTTGTACACATCCTGCCCCCCAAGGAGTCAGCAAAGAAGCAGATGCTCCATAATCTGCAATTCACAATATCTGCATACATTTGTGTCACTGGAGTAATCCCATTGGATCATTTAGTCTTTGATCTAGCAGTTTGCACGTTCAGGTGGCTAAGGCACTGCCTTACTGGCCACTTTGTATCAGCCCCAACACAAAGTCCTCCTGGGGCTTCACATCTACTTCACTGTATCCAGTTATGCAGTTATTTTATCCTAAAACCTCCATCATACCTCATCAACTGTCATATTCAGAAGCACAATGCTCATAGATAAGGGTTTTTTTTTTATCCCTCTATCAAATGTTCTTGTTTAGTACAGTACATCCCACAGACCAGATGCACTGTACATATATTCATTTTCCATAAAATGTCTTTTGGCTTATTGCCTTTCTCTTTATATTAATAGACAGAGAGACTTCCATGGGGTTGTGTTTAAAATTAACATTTTAAAGGGCACTGAGAGGCCACATTGGGAGGTAAATATTTTTCTAAGGGATTAGTGTGCCCAACCAAAAATGACCTTAATAAGTATCTGTCAAAGTAATTTTGTAATATGGTAAAATAGATATAACATAAAACTTGCCATTTTAACCTTTTAAAGTATACAACTCAGTGGCATTAAATACATTTACATTGTTGTGCAATCACCATTACTATCCACTTCCAGAACTTTCTCATCATCTTAAACTGAAGGTCTATACTCATCAAACAATAACTTCCATTACTTCCTATCCCACCCCTGATCACCACCATCCTACTTGCTGTCTCTATGAGAATTTGACTATTCTATTCCTCATATAAGTGGGATTGTACAGTATTTGTCTTTTTTTTGCATCTAACTTATGTCAATTAAGATAATGTTTTCAAGCTTCTTCCATATTGCACTATGTACCAGAATTTCATTCCTTGTTAAGGCTGAATAATATTCATTTATAGGTATATGTCACATTTTGTTTATCCCTGTATCTGTTGAGGGATATTTGGGTTGTTCTTATCTTTTGAGAATTGTGAATAATGTTGCTATGGACTGGGAGTAAAAATGACCTATTCCAGTCTCTGCTTTCAATTCTTCTGAGCATATGCCTCGAAGTGGAATTGCTGGGTCATACAATAATTCTAATTAGCTTTTTGAGGAACCATCATACTATTTTCTAGTGGCTGCATCATTTCACATTTTCACCATTGATGCACAATGGTTCCAGTTTTTCCATATCCTTGCCAACACTTGACCTTTTCTCTTTTATTTCTTTCTCTTTTTTTTTTATAATTGCCATCCTAACAGGTATTAATATAAAATTAAATTTGATATTTGAGGAAAAGTGGGTGCATTTACCTCCTGATATGAAGAAATCTAAATCTTAAGGAATGAAATTGTTACCTCTGACTCAATCCTATTTCTCATATGCCTTTGTTTTAAAAGGTGACGTTTGTTATACTGTCAACTCAGGCGAGCAGGTTTTGGGTGGACAGTTAAAGAATTCACAAAAGACAAATTTTAATACTCCTTTTGGTTTCTTTAATGTTTCATACTGTCATTATCATCTTGGTCAAGTTGAGATTATCTGTTTCTTTCCAGGAAAGGCTAAAACCTATAAAGCTGCAAAATTATCCTCACCAATATAATCATAAGTATAATCCAACACAATGGCACCAAAATCCATTTTCAATGGTCCACTGAAAATCAAACCTTACTAGCATATCCTGTAGAATTCATTTATTCCTTCATTCATTTGTTCCAAATTTTACAATGAGTTTACTTTTCTCAACACTGTACAATAAATGTTTCTGCGATGATGGAAGTATTCTATAGTGGCCCTATGTGATACATTAGCCACAAGCCATATGTGGCCATTGAATATGTACATGTGACTGTTTCAATTGAAACTTTAAATAATTAAACTTTAATTAATATAATTAAATGTTCAGTTCCTCTGTCACATTTAAGTGCTCAGGAGGTACCAACAGCTAGTGCTTAGCATATTAGACACAGTAGGTTTAGATGGATACACTGAGAAATTGTTCATTATCTTTCTCTTGGTTGGTCAAAGTCTGGTCATTAAAACCAACACATAAATATTGCTTGTAATAAAAGGTAGTACAGGGGAGTGCTAGGACTTACTGAAACACAAATGAAAGAGAGATGAACTTCCTGGAGGAAAATTAGAGTAATGCTTCAAAAAGGGAGATAACAATTAAGTTATATCTTAAAGGATGATGATAACCTCATGGGTAGAAAAGAAGCAAGATGTTTTAAGTCAACTAAAAGGCAAAAGCAATGAGTTGGAAACAACATAGTGTGTTGAGGGATAGTGACACAACACCTAAGAGAAGTGAGAAAAATGGAAAGAAGTTAAGAGTATTCTGAGTCTGAGTGTGAAGGGCAATAAACTGAATAATTTAGACAAAGAGGATGAATAAGTAAGCATACATCATGAGTTTGTTCATTTCCTAAAATAGTACCTTTCCATGATTGGAGTTGTGATAAGGAACATTAATTAAAAGGAATTGAATGGTGTTGGAAAAACTGGACAGCAGCATGTAAATCTATGAAGGTAGAACACTCCCTTACACCATACACAAAAATAAACTCAAAATGGATCAAAGACTTAAACATAAGACAAGATACAATAAACCTCCTAGAAGAAAACATAGGCAAAACATTACCTCACATACACCTCAAAAAATGTTCTCCTAGGGCAGAACACCCAAGGAATAGAAATAAAAGCAAGAATAAACAAATGGGACCGAATGAAACTTACAAGCTTCTGCACAGCAAAGGAAACCATAAACAAAACAAAACGACAACCTACAGAATGGGAGAAAATTTTTGCAAAAGATGAAACTGACAAAAGCTTGATCTCCAGAATATACAAGCAGCTCACACAACTTAATAAGAAAAAAACAAACAACCCAATCCAAAAATGGGCAGAAGACCTAAACAGCAATTCTTCAATGAAGACATACAAATGGCCAATAGGCCCATGAAAAAATGCTCAATATTACTAATTATCAGAGAAATGCAAATCAAAACTATGATGAGGTATCACCTCACACCAGTCAGAATGGCCATCATTCAAAAGTTCACAAATGACAAATGCTGGAGAGGCTATGGAGAAAAGGGAACCATCCTATACTGCTGGTGGGAATGTAGTTTGGTGCAGCCACTGTGGAAAACAGTCTGGAGATTCCTCAAAAGACTAATAATAGACTTACCATATGACCCAGTAATCCCACTCCTGGGCATATATCCAGAAAGAACCCTACTTCAAAAAGACACCTGCACCCCAATGTTCATAGCAGCACTATTTACAATAGCCAAGACATGGAAACAGCCTAAATGTCCATTGACAGATGACTGGATAAAGAAGAGGTGGTATATTTATACAATGGAATGCTATTCAGCCATAAAAAATGACAACATAACGCCATTTGCAGCAACATGGATGTCCCTGGAGAATGTCATTCTAAGTGAAGTAAGCCAGAAAGGAAAATAAAAATACCATATGAGATTACTCATATGTGGAATCTAAAAACAAAAAAAGAAAGAAAGAAAGAAAGAAAAGAAAAAGACTCATGGACATAAATAAAACTTGTGGTTGTCAGTGGGGAAGGGGGTGGGAAGGGACAGATTGGGAGTCTGAAATTTGTCAATACTGACAGGTATATATAGAATAGATAAACAAGATTCTACAAGATAAACAAGATCTTGTGGTAGCTCATGGTGAAAAAGCTTGCAACAATGAATATACGTATGTTCATGTATAACTAGAAAATTGTGTTCTACACTGGAAATTGACACAACATTGTAAACTGACTATAGCTCAATAAAATAAAATTTTTAAAAAAAGGAATTGAAATTAATAATAGCCTGGGTGTAATTTGTATTTGTTGTACAGGTCTTTTTTCATTATAATTTTAACCTGTTTGCAGGGAAGCTTATAAATACAAGATTCTCTTATTGGCTAAGGCAGGCCATTCTTAAACTCTCTTAAATCACTACCCAATGCTCAAATAATCCAAGACTTGATTGGCACAAACCGTGTTTGTTTGGTGTCTTGTTGTTCATTGCAGAATAAACTCCTACAGTGAGTCATGTTTCTTCCTTTGATATTTGTAAGTTCATTTCTAAAGTTTGCCTTTGCTAGAGTCTACAGATAAGGAAAATGTGTCTTTGGGATATTCATTAATATTCTCCATAAAGAACTAAAACTAAAGTAAATGATTATAGGCATAGCTAAAGGCTCATTAGACATGAACAATTCCCATACCATTTGAAGAGATTATACATTTTGTCATAAAAGGCATTGGCCTATAACTCTGGATGAATGTAAACCTATTTTGGTTGAAATCTTAATTAATGCTTTTCATTCTGGTTCATTAACACTGTGATGATTCACTAAGATGATGGTCCACATACCAACCTGGCAGAAATTACCAGAAAAATGCATCTCAAATGAGGACAGATGCCAAGTAGTCTTATAGGCAAAAAGCAATTAAACCACATATGGAACATTTATATATGATAGTCATATTTCTTAGCATATGAAAACTAAAATCAATTCCAGGCAGATCAAAGACCTGAATGTAAAAAGCAAAATTTAAGAACTTTTATGACAAAACATGAGAATATCTTATGACTTCACCATAGGGAATGATTTCCAAAACAAGATGTAAGAAGGAGAAGCTATAATGAAAAATTTGAAACACAGCAGTTTTTTTTAATAAAAGACACATATTTTAAAAAGAAAAAGATAAGATATAGCCTAAGGAAAAATATTTGCAAATATTTGCAAAAATGAATTAGAAAATATTTGCAAATGATGAGGCTAACAAAGGTTTAATTTCCAGAATATATAAACAGCTCATACTTAACAAGAAAAAACAAACAACCCAGTCCAAAAATGGGCAGAAGACCTAAACAAGCAATTCTCCAGTGAAGACATACAAATGGCCAATAGGCACATGAAAAAATGCTTAATATCACTAATTATCAGAGAAAGGCAAATCGAAACTACAATGAGATATCACCTCACACCAGTCAGAATGGCCATCATTAAAATGTCCACAAATGATAAATGCTGGAGAGGGTGTGGAGAAAAGGGGACCCTCCTACACTGTTGGTGGCAATGAAGTTTGGTGCAGCCATTATGGAAAACAGTATGGAGATTCCCCAAAAGACTAAAAATAAACTTACCCTATGATCCAACAATCCCACTCTTGGGCATATACCCAGAGGGAACTCTAATTCAAAAAGATACATGTACCCCAACGTTCATAGCAGCATTATGTATTGTAGCAGCACTATGTATCGTAGCAGCACCATACACAGTAGCCAAGACGTGGAAACAACCTAAATGTCCATCAACAGATGACTGGATAAAGCAATTGTGGTATATTTATACAATGGAATACTACTCAGCCATAAAAAAGAATAAAATAATGCCATTTGCAGCAACATGAATGGACCTAGAGATCGTCATTCTAAGTGAAGTAAGCCAGAAAAATAAAGCTAAATATCATATATCACTCATTCGTGAAATCTAAAAAAAAGAAAAAAAGAAGACACTAATGAAATTATCTACAAAATAGAAACAGACTCGCAGACATAGTAAACAATATTGTGGTTACCAGGGAAAAGGTTAAAATTTAGATAAATATTTCAGTTATTTAATACAACACTATATATGATTGAAGAGTGTACATAAACATGGTAAAATCAACAGGAAATGCATGGGAATCATAATAGAAAATTTACAACACTGGTTACCTCCTAGAGGGAGATGCAATCTGAAAAAGTACATGGAGAGCTTCAATTCTATGCTTAATATGTACTTACTTAATCTGGGTGGTTGTTTTCAGACATTTGTTTCACTATTTTCTCTGTCTTTGCCCAATAAACATGTCGTAATAATAAAAAGTCAGAATCATTAAAAGCCCCAGCTACTCCACACAGCAGCACTTAGACTCTAAAGGCCATCTTAGGAACATGATTATCGAAATTCTGCTCTTGACAAGTGTGCCTTTCCTATTCAGGCCTCTTTTATTTCAGTAAGAATGAATCGCATGATTTAACTTGGCTATACTCTGTGATCAGCTCTTACTTTAAAGCAGCAGTAATCCAAGAGGCCATCCTCACAGCTCTCAGTAAGATCTAAAATGTTGTGCTCATGGCTCCTCCCTCAACTGCCAGTCAGCCTCCACATTGAATTGACCTGGCTGAGCTGAGGAATAACCATCGTGGTAAACTCCAAGTGCCTGTTTACACCTGGAATGCTTGCTGACATACAGATTCCAGAATCTTACTCCCACCCTGCAATGCACTAAATCTGGTGGGGGAAGGGAGTTTAGGGAGTGGCATCTGAAGTGTTACTTTTGTTGATTTGGAGGTTTCCTTGGTTCAATGGCCAAAATTTGAGAAATACTGCTTCAAGGAATTCAGTCTCAGGGTGGAAACGAATAAATGAATGCGATGGAATTTTGGAGACATTATTAAGAAAGGATAAGAAAGAGACATATTTAAATCTATTTGCCTAGTATGGAAGTCTTCACAGAAGAGGCAACAACTATTTTGTATTTTCAAAAATAACCCAAGGATCAAGAAAGTGAAAACCATTCTGGGCAGAAGTTCTAACATAAACAAAAACAGAGAGTAATGAAATAGCCTGAGTGTTTGAGAAAATATAAATTGATTTTCTACATTAATTGATAAAGCTGAAGACTGAAGAGAGGAATTCTGGGTCCAGATGAGAGAGGACCTTGAGTAATATGACAAGGAGTTTGGACTTCATCATTTGGGCTCTAGTCAGATGATTCTGCAGACATAATGCACACGAATTCAAGTGGAGCAAGAACGGAGGTGAAGTGATAGCTTAGAAGGCTGATCCTAAGAAACATGGGTGGGAATTAGGGGTGAGTCTGTCTGTAGGAAGATGAGGCTAGATTCAATGAAATAACATAAAATCTTAATTCCTTTTTTTTTTTTCATTGCTTGAATGTAATGGATGAGGCAGAAGGATACATCAAAGATGAATTTGTCTGGATGCATAATGTGCTATTTATGACTTGGAAATCCAAGTAAAAGAGCAAGTTTGGCAGGAAGGATAATGCATGTGGCTTCAAATGGTTTCTTTTACTATACTTTCCTTTAAAATATTTGTCATCCATCTCTATGTGGAGATGCCAAGTAGTCCCTTGGCAATAGAAATGTGATAATCAGGAGCAATATATGGACTAAAGATATAAAATTTGGATACCATTATTGAAGTAGATAATTATAATTGACAGATAATTTATATAAAATATATGATTTAAATAAAACTCAAATAAGATGGCAGACATTATAACTGGTTGGAAATTTCTGAGATGTGTAAAAACTATGAGTGTTAGAATAAACAGAAATTTCATGGTGGAGGCATAACGTGAACCTCCCCAGACTAGTGGATTGGGATTGGCCAAGAGAAGGGGAGACTCTTCCAGATCAGAGAAGCCAGGTGTTCAGAAATGTGAAGGTGGAGGTATACAATTTTGAGCCCAAAATGACATGATGGATTATTCTCAGACTGCTTGGTCATATTTGTCCATGCTTTAAAGCGAATGTTAAAGGTTCTGTTTCATCCCTCTTCTCTGACCTCAAAAGAGGATGATACAGTTGGGGTGGGGGTTACAGGTGGAGCTTTCTGACTAAAGAAATTATGGCTATGCCATCCTTGGAAAGTTACTGTTTATGGAAGGTCAGTCTGGGGAAAATCTAAAGAATGGTTTGAGTGTGAAAAGGACATTTAGGAGAGTTAGAAATTATGACTGCTGAAACAAAATTCAAAAAATTATATTTTTTTATTTAAAAATGAGGGAACAATAATTGGCCCATGGCATGCAGGAAAAGCATACACTATATCACGAAAAGGAGTTTCCAATAGTGAATCCACCCCTTATTTGCTGAATTGTTATGTATATTTTGATTAATCTCTCTGAGATTCAGTCTCTTCATAAGCTAAAGAAATCTAATAAAGTCTATTTCAAAAGCGTAGTGTGAGGATTGAATGAAATATCTTTTGTAACTGGAGTGCCTAACACTGTGTCCACAGTTTTCCCCAGTTACTCTTCTAGGAGCTTTATTTTCTATAGAATTAGGATAATTGGCTGGTCTATATAGCACCAATATATTTTAGGTATAAACATGAATGCATCAACAATATTATTGCTCACTTAATTCAACAGCACGTTTAGAGAGAGAAATGATCACGTGACCAGGTCATAATTCTAGGCTACTATATGGTATTAGAGTATTTTTAGAACCCACAGATCTCAGAGAAAAAGAAAAATCAGTTGAGTTTTCTGGGTGATAAGGAGGAGCTCATTCTCTAGTGGAGTGGATGGAACCTCACCTCAAGTTACATTTCAAATGGTGCATTGCACCTGTTCATTTATCAAGCTGCCACGGGCTTGCTTTGCTGTCTTGCTTTTTTTTTTTTTTTTTTTTTTCTTTTCTTTTAAAATTCACATCTTTGCAGTCTCGAGTTGCTCAGCCTCATAATGAAAGCAACATATTAAACCCTGCTTAAATGAAAATAGCTCCTAATATATTAAAGCATAGATGATGCCAAAAGGTGATATCTCACAGCTGAATATAACATTAGTTTCCAAATAATTGCATGCAAGTGTATAGCTTCCCTTTCATTTCTGATCAATGTTATTTGGATTTGAATTGACTCTATTATATCATAATATAATGGCAATTATATAGACCAATACAATTCTCTTTGGAGAGATATGAGGATATTTTTCTTTATTTTATACAAAGAGAAGAGAAAGTCAGCTTTAAACCTATAGGACTCTCAGGGCAGTTGTCAGTCTCCCCTCATCCCACACTCAGAACTGCGCTGCATCACTGAAAATCACTAAGCCTTTGCAAGATACAGCCTAGAAGATGGTAACACTGGTTCAAGGACAGGGGAAGGGAACGGAAGTAAAAGGAAGTAAGCGGGAAAATATAGCAAGCGTGTGATTAACAGCTGTTTTCTGGAGCAAGCCTCCATTCGGGATCCACAGCTGTGTCATTGTACTTCAGTTCTGCAGATCATACAGGGATAAATTGGAAAATGTATGGAGCAAAAAGATATGTGGAGAAAGGTTAAAGGAAGCCCCAAATCCATGGCAACAATATTAGGTGAATGCCCTCACTCCTTACTCAGTTTTACCCATTCCCTCTCTTATGGGAAGAAGCTAGATGCCCAAGAAACAACCAAAGTCCTGCTACTAACTGGATATTTGTTCTGGGTTGCTGCTGTTGATGATTTTGTTTTGGGGGTTTTTTGTTTTGTTTGGTTTTCCCTTTTTTGAAAGAAAAGGAGAGGGCTGATGGAACACCAACCTACCTACCCTTTAATAACCTCCTGTAATAAAATCAACATGCTTCATGCCTTCCAGCATGCTTTCAAAAGAGCTACCTGTTCTTTCTCAAGATATAGAAGAGATACAGAGATTGGGGAGGAAAACTGAGCCTTTCAAAATACTAGGTCCTAGGAGCATCCAATTTGGGCCTGAAAGCTTAGCTGCCAGGCTTCTAATTGGATGCCTAATATATGGGTGGATTCTCACAATATTTTTTAGTATTACATCTTAGTTCCCAAACAACTACAATGAAGGGCACACATGTAATGCAATGACATTATCGTCCATGTGTTCAGAGTTGTGTATTTCCTCTGAAAGATCCCCTACAAGCAACCAACATCCCCGTGTGGACCATTCCAGAATCTATGCTCCTTCTTCCAAGTGCTCAGCGGGGGTTGGTAATCCACCTCCAAATTAAACAGTCTCCCGCCACTACTTGGAAATACACAAACCATTCTCTTCAAAGCCCTTTGTAACACACAGCCTGATAAAATCACTTAAAAGAAACAGGACAGATGACCCAGAGGAGTTTACAAGGTCAGGTCGTTCCCTGGTGGGGGCGTGAAAGGGTGGGAGGTGCTGAGGTCAGGGTTAAATGACACTGCCAAATGAACCCCCACCCCCACCCCTGCCCTGCCCTCTCCTTCCTTCATCTCTAAGGAGTCTCCAGTGAGCTCCCGCTTCTGGAAGCCTGCCCCTTCCCTGCCACAGAGAGATTAGGAAGCGCATTTCAAAGCCGCATCTAAAGCAGTCCACTTAAAAGAGCGAAGAAAAGCCTGGCCAATGACCAAAATCGGCCCAAATCACTTGCTACCTTTCTCCTCTTTGCAGCCTCATTAGCGTTTCCCTCCTTTCCTCTTCGTCCTCTTTCCCCTTCTGGTTCGGGTCCTTGAGGACGTGTGGCGTGCACCCTAGGGATGTGGGGGTAGCTGCAGCAGCTCTGACCTGAGGCTGGAATGAGATGCTTTAGCATTTCGTCTGCCTATCCCACCTGTCTGCCTCCAGCACAGTAGTCCCTAGAAGGGTACCCCGGGACCTCTGCGGCCAGGTGTGCGCGTCCTGCGCTGGCCCCTCGGGGACCTCTCGGCGCGTGGCTGGGCGCTTGCGGGTTCCGCAGGTCTCCCACGCCCGCCGGAGCGGCAGCCGGCTGCGGCAGCGGACTTGCCCGCCGGGCTCCGCCTGCCTCTCCCCATTGTGTCCGCAGCGCTGCGGGGCTGAACCGCGCGCGCCGCCGCAGCCGCGCCAACTCCCGAGCTCCAGGCGGGGAGCGGGAGGAGCCCGGGAGGGAAGAGGGTGCAGGGAGAAGGAGCGAGAAGGGACCCCAGAAGGGCACAGCGTTTCATCAATAATACAGAGGCGCCTGGACCTCCCTGCAATACGTTTTCCAGTTAAACGCCACCAACTGGAGAGCTTCCTGGCACGTCCCACGCGTGTGGTTTTTTGTATGTGAAAGATGGGACGCACCTTGTTCATTCATCTATCTTTGCTCTCTTCCTCTTGTCTCCCTCAGAAAAAGGACCCCCAATCTTGGCTTGAAATCTCCACCTTCTCCACATCAGCATTCCATTTCCAAGCAAAAAGCTGTAGGTTGGAAACGCAGGTCTTTAAAGACCTCTGTACATGTTACGAAGAGTTTACCAAAATTCATCTAGTAATGCTGATTTTCAAAGCCCCCATTCTCATCCTCCTTCTTGGAGAATGCTTTCAAAGTTTGGAAGCTCAAATGGCCTGGGACCTGGTGGTTTCCGCTCAGTCCCCATCATGAAACGCGGTGCGGTCAGACACCGAGATTACGCGGCAAAGTTCCCCGAGCGCCAACCCGGCAGGCCCCTGATGCTAGGAGCATCCTAAGAAGCAGTTCTGCTGTTTGTTGCCAGGAAGCCCAAATGCGCGACATAACCTCCCCAAACAAGGATTAACCCAACCATATACAACAGACACAAATCCCAGAAACTTCTTTGTGAAGCAGATCCAGCCCACACAGAAGGGACAGTCAGCATAACTTGTAAGGAAAGAAACAAACGTCTCATCCCTGCAGGGAAACTTGTTGAATCCCGCCCGAGCGTACGACTGCAATTTCCGATTTAGCCTGAAGGTTTTTGATTCTACCCCCCAAATACCCCGGTGCACCAGTCACAATTTCAGGACAAGCTGCAGAGTCCTTTGCGCACCCATTCTGCACTCCAGCCTCCCCCGATATCAAACCGAGCTTATCACGTTAGACAATTCCAAAACTGGCTGTCGCTTCCTTTGCCATCATTCGGGAGACTTACCCTTTGATAAGACTGTTCTCAGCAATCTGGCGGCTCGGTGGTGCTGGCGCAGCCCTCCCAACTTTGCTGGGCACGGAGACCTTCCCGAGTTTAACCAAGCAAAAAGCTGCCTGCGAATTACAAATTAAGTGTGGGAAATAGGGAGACAGCGAAGTCGCGTTTCTTCTCAGTAACAGCACCCTGGAAAAATCCAATCCTTCTTCAGTAGAGAATTCTTTCGAACCCGTTATCTGGATTACTATTAATGCGCAGAGCAGAGGGCACTGCATGCAAATAGGTCCGAGTGCGCCCTTCCATTGGCGGCTGTGGAAGCCCCTGGGTCCTACTGCTCAGGTCCTAAACTACACAGCAGCACCACTCACGCAGCTTCGGGGCGCGGAGGGGAAAACGCATTTAATTGATTCGTTACCTCTGGTATTGTAATGCCTGCTGCGATGTTTAACGGAGAAAAAAAACCTCGCATTTAAACTCATGTCATGTGATCTATCATTTCATACTTGCTTTTAATTGTCTGTGTGGAGTGGCTTTGAACATACAAAGGCTTTTTAAAAGAACGTTTTCTGAGGAAAATTCACGCAGATACATTTGGCAGGAAAATCCTCTTTCTGCTCTCTGGTAGGTATTATTCGGATGTATATACAGGAACTATTTATATAGTCAGATATAAATATAAAGGTCAGTTCTGCCTTTTACTTATATGAAATAACATCTAATTTTACGAAAATGCATGGCTACTCAAAATACTTAAATGGGTTAAAATGGTAGAAGCTAAAATATGAATGGTAAGATATATGGGATATATTTTCTGAACACTGCTGAAAAATGCCATCAATAACAAGGCCGTGGACATCATTTCTTTATTTTGCAAAATAAGAAATTCAGAACTATTTTATTAGTGAGTATTGACACAAAAATATAAATCAACATAAAAATCTTGATAATGTCACAATATGTCAAGCATTCACTATTAATTGCCACATTTTCTTTTATAGTTTCTCTCTTCGCAAGCCCATTAGTAATGCAAATTGGCACAAGGAGATTTAAAGTGAGGCAGGCCTGGGGTGACTGGCAATTTGAAATGTTGTAACATTGTGCAAAAACACTCCAGTACATCATCATTAAAGGTAGCTATCTTAAAAATTAGAATATTAATAGCTGAATCTCAATATATATGAATTTAAAGTCCTTAAGTATGCTTTCTCTGACCTTTAATTTTGCGGAAGGAAAGAAATCCTCCTGTAAACTGAAATGACATAGATTTTACCGCGTTTAGATGTAAATAATAATGTCAATTTAATTACAAAATTATTATGTCTATAATTTACAGCTCAATGCTATTGGAAAGTGCTACACTGTATTAGGTCAGCAGTAACCAACTCATAAATTCACCAGCCATGTGTAAACTAAATCAATGAAAACGCAAAATGCAAAAATACAACAGAATTGAGATCTTATTCCAAACACAGGTATAGCATTTGAATTTATGTAGCATGTGCTACGATCCTTCTTCATTTCCATAACTCCTTTCCCTTGTAGCTCCTTCCCTTCCCCCCATCAGTAACCCTTGACAACAGAAGTGTTACTTCAAGTCCAGGTTGCCTTTGCTGCTTTCCAGACTTAACTTACAGATTACATCCTTGTAGGAAACAGAATTAACTCTTACATGACTGAGAAGTAAATGAGTTTCCTTCAGGGGTTAGAAAATCCAGTATTTTAATGTATATTTCCAAAGTTTTCACTAAACATACATGTTTGAATGATCCACAACCACTAATTCAGAGAGAAAAGATATGATCAATTGTCATGACATCAGAGTCAGTTTGCTGTAGTTCCCCATTACCATTATGTCTCTGGAAGAATCTTCTGGAATGACTTCTACTGAGTTATTACAATTACTTTAGCCCAAATTAAGAATTTTTCAATTGACAATAGAGTTAACATAAAAATATCAAGATATTACTATATTCCATGTAAGAGTTTAAGGGACGTATTATCAGTAAAACAAACAAACAAAAAAGGCTGTTATCTCTTTATCTCTTGTGGTAAGGAAAACACAATGACCACACAAAGTTGAATGGAGATAATTGATACTCGGTTCTTTTTTAAAACAAGTGTATTACTGGTCTTTCAACTTCCTACTACAAGTGGATTTGAAAAATAATAATCATTTGCAGTCTTTTTAGAACTGAGAAAAGAGGTGTTCTATTCAGGCAGAGTTTGTACAAGATTAATGCAATTTATCTATGACTAATTTCATAGAGAAGTTGAATGGTGGACAAATATGATAGTGCACAAAAGTAAATAAATAAATAAAAGCCGGCCTGTTAACACATTTAGCATGCAATCATTTGATGCATTCTTACTTTCTGCATTAAAGGTTGAGGCAAACATACACCAAGCTAATGATAATCATACATTCAACTTAATAGTTTTTCAGAAAAAAATATATCCTACATCTCTTCAATGAGTTACTGATGTTTATCCTATTTATTCTTACATGTTATAAGACATAATATAGATTGCACATAATGTATATTTATAAATATTGAAAATATTTTACCTTACTTATGGGATACTAGGAAAAAAAAATTTTTAAACAATAATATTGAAGCCACAATAGTTTTCACCATTCCCAGATGTGTAGGAATATCCTTGATCTATTGTTTACTATTTGAAGTATTGTTGGACCCCTCATTTTGTTGGTGCAGTTTTCAAGGACAATATATGCTCTGTTAGAAACTGATTTCCATTATGCCCTTGGATCATGATGACAATGCCTTATTGTGGCTAATGTGAGCATCTATAAAAGTTGGAAAGCTACACATACCTGGCATAGCCTTGTATGCCATTACTCTAATCACCTTACTTTCTAAATTTAAATAGGTAAACTTGTAATAGCATATCATTTGGTGAAATATAATGAACTCTAATGATATTCAGCTACTAGCCAAGCTATTTTTAAAAATTCTGTCTCTAATAATTTTGAAACATGTGTAGATTAAAAAATCCCAAGCCATAGACATTAATTTGTTTGTCTACTTTAAATAAAATATTCATTTAAGTCTGATTTTTCACAGATGAAAAAGGAAATCAGCAGATGTGTAAATTATACTTTGAAAGTAGAAATATAAAAGAAAGAATATGTTCAAATGGGCATCTTTTCAGATGTAAATCAGTAGTAATCAGCAGTATGTATGCTACTTGCAAATTGGGATACTATGATATATTAAAATGTGCTAAAATGCCTTCTAAATAATGTCCAAAGTTGCAAGAGATTACATCTAAATACACAGCTTATAAACTAATTTGGGTGAATTGCTAAACCAGGTAAAGAAAATATATCTCAAAAGTTAAAAATAAATCTATATAAGATAGTAAACTTGAGGAGAAAGTAAGGAACTTGAAAAAGATGAACTAAATTTGATACTAAGAAGAAGAGATGAGAACTTCATGGTACAGTAATTTTGGTAAGATGATCACCATGAATGGAATGTTCATTATATGGAGAATTCTAATAAAAATTGGCATGGAGGAGGATATTTTACCGTGTATCAAGCAGAATTATAAAGCAAGGAAGATAAAAGTTGACAATAAATTGTAGAAGTGAAATACTTTGGCAGAAGATGAAAGCACAAACAACAAAACAGAAGAGAAATGGGGTAAGATTCTGTTTCAGTACTTTGAGATTAGAGAAAGTGTTAATAAACAGAATATTGCTACCTCTTACCTCTTATACTAAAAAAAACCCTGTAAATGAAAGCTCCAAATGTTTTTTCTGAAAAATGACAAAAAAATGTAAACTTACATTAAAACACTTATAAAATATCACATAATTTTTAGCTACAACAAACAGATGGATATGGATGTAGATATATAAAACACTATGTCACTACTACTTCTACGTATTGGAGGCTAAAGACCCAATCGATTTTCTGTATGTTCGTTATATTGAGGCTAACGGTCAGATGTTGTGATTTGCCCTTCAAAAGACATAGCTGCTTATACTATTTATAGAGAACGCTGTACTAAACAAATTCTAACTTGTTTAAAAGGCACTCATTTCATCTGTTTTAAGGACTCCTTTAGGATCTACTTATAAAGCATAATAAAACAATTATTTTTAACTATATTCTTATTCATATACCATAGTTCTTAGGTAGTTAAATTCAGTTAAGCTGTAATGTTATTTGCTTTTATCCTAGACCAACCTCTGCCTTTATGAAAGCTAGCGTTAAAGTTGAGACATTTGCTCATTCTAGCGAATACAAAGTCTACTTTCATATGGCACCATGTTGGACACCTAAAAGTAGATAAATCTACAATAGAAATTAAGAGCAAACATTATTTTTATTTAAAAAGAAAAAGAAATGAATGCAACAGCAGTCATCCTCTAAGAAGGAAGGGATTGCAGAGTATACATTTTAATGTTAATAGTAAATATTTATAGCAATGTTTGTTTTAAACACAAAACCAAAATAGAGCAGCCATATTCTACTTACTGAGAGAGACAGTACAAAATTAACAGGTACCTAAAAATTGGAACTACTTAGATCCTAAGTTTGTTCTGTGCTATTCATTTAGGCAAAACATGTCCAAATTTGAAGAGACACCATACTTATCCTCTACTTTGATTCTCCAAGCTTCACTACTAGCTGTTATCTTTTCCAAAAGTATTCTTTTGGCCTGAGTCAACCTTTATTTTTAAAATTTGCTATTCTTATTCTATTTTTAATTTTTGAT
Organism: Camelus ferus; assembly: GCF_009834535.1. Classification (NCBI taxonomy): domain Eukaryota; kingdom Metazoa; phylum Chordata; class Mammalia; order Artiodactyla; family Camelidae; genus Camelus; species Camelus ferus. The sequence goes on from NC_045696.1 coordinate 28,227,268, forward strand.
ATTAATGTGTTTACTTATCAGAATTGAATTCTAGGACTTCCAGCCCTTCAAAACCCATGTTTCATTTTTAGACTCTGTGTTTAAAACATATTAAAAATCATTAATATGTGTGTATTGTAAATACAGGTGACTTTCTTTTTTCTCCTTCTTTTTTTTGTTCATCTGTATAACATTCCATGAGACACACATATTAATTTTGTTTTTAAAGGAGTAAAATTAAAAAGCAAATTTGAATATTAAATCAAATAATCAAATATATATTTCCATTTTATCTCCTGTTATTTTTGTATCTTAGGAAGGTCACTAGCGTTTTGAAACTCAAATCATGGCTCTCTAACTGTGGAAGTAACTTTTACTATGGTAAGAGTAAAATGTGTGATAAGATTTTGTAAATGCCACATTTTGAAACTAAATCAATCTTAAAAGAGCACCTAGCTATTTTAACTGTATTCAACTATTTAATACTGGAAAAATTGTATATTCACTTTATAAATTGCAAATATGATCATCAAAGCTCTCTTTAATATTTGTTTAAAATCTTACAAAGAGATATTAAAAACACTAAGTTTCTAAAATAGGGAATAAACAATAAATAAGAATATTGCCATGCCAGGGAAATTTCAAGAATGGGCTTTTTATTTTTATTTTTTGGTGGGGGGACGAGGTAAGTAGGTTTTTCATTTATTTACTTCTAATGGAGGCATCAGGAATTGAACCCAGTACCTTGTGCCTTCTAGGCACACATTCTACTAGTAAGCTGTACCTCCCCCACAAGAACAGGCTTTTGCAAATAATCAGTAAACAATTAGGGTATTTTAGGGCACAAAGAGAGGGCATAGGTTTATTGAGAAGGAATCTATGTAGCAAAACTTACTTTCTATTTTTGCTAAGTTAGGCAGCTGTTAGATCATGAGAATGTCTTAGAAGCAGTTTGTCTTGATTCCAGCTAAGCATTTAACAAGGGGTTTCATAATTTCATTATATACAAGATAGAGAAAAAACTGACTAGATGATAGCACATTTCAGTGGATTTGTAACTACTGGAACAATTGGACTTCTTGTGTTTATTCATCAATATCAACCTGAGGGGGAACGCAAATGTCTTGTCACAAGCCTGTGCACTTGATCCTGTGAGGTTCAAAATATTATCAGTGAAAGAATCTTCATCAAATGCACAGCTGAGGTATAATTGAGCCAGAAAGCCAACATCTTGAAAAACTAACTGAATATGAAAATGGGCACTCAAGATTTCAAAAATAAAATAGGCAAACACATTAATGCTGAAGTATAACATTGCATAATACAGTATTTGAAAATCAAGTTCAGATCAGTGAGAAACCACTTGTGTGGTTAGGTCAACCACAAGCTCCACATAAGCTGATAGTATGATGTGAAAACTAATAACGCTATCTCAGGTTGCAGTTACCCAAGTCCTGTGTTACGATCAAGGTATGTATTAGTCACACTACTCTCCTTTTAAGTCATTTCAAAATTGTAGATATTTGAAATTTCTATCTAGAATCCTTATATTTAAAAAAATCTGTAATAGAATCACTAATTTAGGGGCCAAAAATGATCATGAGCTTAATTTGAGCTCATCTTCAGTTTGAATTTTCAAGACATTTTTCCTGTACAGAGTGTAAAAGGCAGAGATAGAAACACATTCAATTGATTATAAAATTCTGGTAATCTGAGAGCCATCATATTTTGCTTTTAGATAAAAGAAGAAATCCCCACAAATAACTTTATAGACTATATTGAATATTTACTATAACATAATCAAAGAATCCCATAAAACAATGGAATTACTGATATTAAAAAATAAAATTAACCTCCCTTCAGATTAAAAATTTATATGAAAGTCAAAGTTTTCAGATTATACAATATTGACTGATTAATGTTCTGCTAAAAATATCACTAAATCCTACCTGCTCAAAACAGAAGGAAATGATGGAGGTAGTATAAAGGATTAACAACAAATCTTAAGGTTCCATTATCCTTAATGGAATTAAGCACTAGAAATAGATGCAGCTCATGAATAATAAATCTTGCCAAAATGTGACCACTAGTTACTTTGCTTACATTACCAAATTTTAAGCACAATGTTTAGTAGACACAACCAAATAAATAACTCATATCCAAATGTATAGGTAAGTATTACTGTGATGTATGTTTGATAATTGGCTACAGGTAAAAGAAAAGTTATAGAAAATCATGTGTTCAAGTGTCTTATAGAAAATACAGTGCTTAGCAGGGTGCTGCAAAAATCGATAATAAACTCTTTCAGTGATGACGTTGGTTAATGATTTACGAACTAATATAGAACATTAACAGCACATCGCTTAAATTTGCAAAATTTAAATGACTTGCTTTTTGACTAGGTATATGTATTTTAGTGGTAGTTAAGAAAGGTTTACAGATTGGAAAAAAAAATCCATAATTTTGCTATCATCATCATCAGGAACAGCAATGTAGAATCTCTCAAGAAATTTTGAAAACTATTTTTTCAAAAAAGTAGTAATATTAGGCTTTTATCAACAATTTTGCTGTAATATTTGAAATCCCATATGCTAAATTATATTACTGCTCATTCAAGATTTGGGGCATTCTGAAATGAATCACTGATCCATGACCACAAAGTACTACTCTGAAATCTCAATATTATTAATGTCTTCTGGATCCATTGTGTGGTTTTCCTTAGAAGGAATTCTACTTTACAAAGAGTTACTAAAACACCATAGGAAGAATCATAGTCCCATCTTCTTACACTATCCAGGAAGGATGTGGTTCATACCACATTCTACTCCAGGCTGAGTTTTCAACATGGTCACCATTACTATAGATCATATTCGCAATAGTATCATTGCCATATAGCTCGTATACAGAGAAAAGTAAAAAGGACTTAAAATATTTCAATCTGGGTCCTGTGTTTTGGTATTTATTCTTATTCATGATTCTCTGAGCCTCTGGAAAATAAAGATATTCCAAAAATGAAGGCAGAAGCAAAGCTTAAAAAGAAATGGACATCACTTTTCTCTCTACATTTGCAACACTTTTTAAGCCCTCCAGTCTCCTCCTACCCTGCCCATGTCCTGGACTGTGCAGAGTCCCTCCACTGGAACAGTTCAATCTTGGCAACTCTCTTCCCCTACATAGAATAGTTGCTCTCTGGATCTGTCTCCCCTCATCCCACCTTAACAAATAACCTACTGCATGCCTCATTCTCATTCTGAACTGTGAACTCCCTGTTGAGATTAAAATATTTCATCTGATAAACATCTCATGTTTTCCATCTGCTTCAAAGACTTGCATTTCATCTGGAAATCTTCATCAGATGCAACAGAACTCTAATTTTAAGCAATAATTCTTGGTAGGCTGTGAAATACTATATTCCATGGCTAAGTATGTTTTTGTGTTTTTTTTCTTAATTTTTATTGAAGTGTATTTGATATACAATGTTAATTTCAGATATAGAGCGAAGTGATTCAGTTATACATATACTTATGTACATATTTTTTCTTTTCAGATGTTTAACCATTGTATGTTATTATAAGAAATTGAAATAGAGTTCCCCGTACTATACAGGAAGTCCTATATAGTTATCTATTTTATATATAGTAGTATATGTTTATTAATCCCCAACCCTTAATTTTACCCTTCTCAGCCCTTTCCCCTTTGGTAACCATAGTTTGTTTTCTATGCCCATGAGTCTGTTTTTGGTTTGTAAATAGAAGTTGTATCTTTCTTTTTTTTTTTTAGATTCCATATGTAAGTGACATCATATGATATTTGTCTTTCTCTGCCTTACTTACTTCACTCAATATGATAATCTCTAGGTCCATCCATGTTACTACAAATGGCATTATTTCATTCTTTTTATAGCTAAGTAGTATCCCATTGTATATATATATAGCACATCTTCTTTATCCAGTCATCTGTCGATGGGCATTTAGGTTGTTTCCGTGTCTCGGCTATTGTAAATAATGCTACTGTGAACACTGGGGTGCATGTATGTTTTCAAAGTATAGTTTTCTCTGGATATATGCCTAGGAGTGGGATTGTTGGGTCATATGGTAAGACTATCTTTAGTTTTTTAAGGAACCTCCATACTGTTCTCCATAGTAGCTGCACCAAACTATATTGCCACCAATAGTGTAGGAGGCACTTTTCTCCACACCCTCTCCAGCATTTATCCTTTGTAGACTTTTTAATGATGGCCATTCTGACTGGTATGAAGTGATATCTCATTGCAGTTTTGATTTGTGTTTCTCTAATAATTAGCAAAATTGAGCATCTTTTCATGTGCCTGGTGATCATCTGGATGTCTTCTTTGGAGAAATGTGTATTTAGGTCTTCTGCCCATTTTTTAATTAAGTTTGTTTCTTTGTTTGTTTGTTTTTATTAAGCTGTGTGAGCTGTTTGTATATTTTGGAAATTAGTCCCTTGTTGGTCGTGTCATTTGCAAATATTTTCTCCCATTCCATAGGTTGTCTTTTTAGTTTGTTTATGGCCCTTTGCTGTTCAAAAGCTTTTCAGTTTAATCAGGTCCCATTTGTTTATGTTTGCTTTTATTTTCGTTACTCTAGAAGCCGGTTTGAAAAAACATTGCTGAAATTTATATCAAAGAGTGTTCTGCCTATGTTCTCCTGTAGGAGTTTTATAGCATCTGGTCTTATATTTAGGTCTTTAATCCATTTTGAGTTTATTTTTGCATATGGTATTAGAGAATGTTCTAACTTCATTTTTTTTACATGTAGCTGTCTAGTTTTAGTCTCCCTTCAAATTTCTCTAGCTTGGAAAGCCTGAGCAGATTTTTTAGGTGGGAAGGAAGTCATTGCTATAGGAAGCATTTAGATAGATACAATTATTCCAAAACTTCATGGTTTCCATTCTTAAGTATGGCGTATGACATTTGTAAGTGCAGTTTCTGGCTAAAGTTGATGAACCAGTTTGCTTTTTAACATTATCTATAGGTAACAGTTCAATGGACACTGTGAGCCCCAAAAAGGAGGGGAAGCATTCTATCTTATTAAGAAGCTTATGAAATTGCATAGTCAAGGATACAAAACACCCCAAAACTATAGGATGCATAATTAATAGTGGAGTTAGTAAGTGCAACTGAGGCATAAATTTTATTGAGGACAACAGAAAAGAATCATCTCTGGAAGGTGAGATTAGACTAGGGCAGAAATAGACTGGTTAAATTTATTTAAACATGGTCCACAGTACAGAGAAGAAATATAGATTTCTCAATATGAGAAAAAATATGAACAAACAAAATTTCAAGAAGGGACAATAAAAATGATTTAAGGTCTAAATGAAATGATTAGTGGACAGAGATTAAAAGACAGTATCCATTTAATTTGGTGAAAAGACTAATGGGAAATTCAATCACTTGAGAGCATCTATAGGGTAAAAAGGAGGATAAAAGGAAGCAAATTTTAGGTTAGTAGAGAGAAAATAACCAGGAGTAATGGGATAAAATTGAGTATAGGAAATTTTTGAGTGACTGTCATAGAAAAGGCAGCATTGTTAGGTCTGTTAGGCTGAGGAATTGTTTCCTAAGAGACATAGCAAAAAGCCCCTTCGCTTGAGCCATTCATGTAGTCCAGACAAAGAAGTGGGTAATGGTATAGGAAACAATTCTATATTCACAAAATTATGGGCATTATGATCCAATAGCTCCTATCCTCCCAGCACAAAAAGTCTCTAATGCATATAATTCTTTGGCTTCCAGCTTTTGTATTTTCTCTTTTTAGAAAAAGCTGATAGAACACTGAACAGGGACCCTGAAAATGGACTTCTTCCATGTACCACTTCAAAGGCTTTTATAATTGCATCACTCCCTTGTATCCATATTATTTACTATGTTAATCTTTGTGAATTAAGATTCTTTAAGCAAGAGAGATATTCAAATTTATGATTTCCAAATAAATGTTGGTTTACAATACAAGAATCTATGTGACATATTTCATTGATCTATTGACAAACATAAAACTCAATAAAGTTTGCTTTTATGCCCTTGGTTTGATCATTCTTTCAAGATATCTTGCAATCATAATAGAATTGTAATTTATCTAGTATTTAAACAGCTGAAAAAATTTTAGCATATAAAATCATTTTCTTTACACATTGTCCCATAAAACTGATAGTCACAAAAATGATTGTGATACATGTGTTCTATCTTCAGAATGATTTCATTAACAACATTGTATATTTTGTTTTATTCTCATGTATTTAATCTGATTTAAAAGAGGGGAATCTACATATTTGATGAAAATTGTAAAAAGTGATCATCTAAAATAACTTGGTCCCTAAATGTGCTGGACAAATAAGAAAACTTAACCTAAATAATCGGATAATGTTTTTTGTCATGAAGGTTTTTATTCAGGAGCATGAAAGGATTTACTTGACCTGACATATGAAGTAACATAGGGCTGAGCTGCTCAAAAATAGTTGATTGTATTTTAGAGTTTTACAGGTATATTTAATATTTCTTATTATCCTCTAAGGAAACTCCAGCTTGACAGAATTAAGTGATTGTTCAGTAATACCCAGCTGATATGGGAATAAGATGCTGATACCATGTCTTTAGTCTGTAAACACTGCTATCTTTATACTTCATCATTTGAGCTCTCATAATAAAATAGGCAGTAAACTTTATAAATAATCATTTCTTTTTCAGTTTGTGGGATTATCCTTCCTGGATATGAAACAACACGGAGTAACTGAAGAAGAAACAAACTGTAAGTCACAAGGCAAGAATTCTACCACTGGTCTGCTGCTAGAGCTTGGGTAAGCAGTTTAATTTTATAAGTCTTAGCTTCCTCAACTATCGCCAGTTTGGTTACATAGTTTAAGGATACTATTCAACTCAAAATGTGATTCAAAGCTATAGTGGCATAATTTTTAAACAATGTGAGGTCATTTCAAAATTGTTTCTAATTTTATTTTTACAATTTTATATTTACCACTTTCTTTAATTCTGAAAGGTTAGCCGATACACTTGAAAATTCTTTATTTGCCCAATAAATTAAATTAGCTAACTAGATGATAGGTGTTGTTTAATGAGGATGTTTGCAATTAATCATGAATATTAAGCAATTTCTGTGAAAACATTTCTAACATTTTAACATATATTTACATTTTTAGCCTTTGAAATGAGTGAGATTGATAATCTATATTTTTCCTATTAGGTATTAAAAACATCAAGGAATCAATGTCAATCTCCCATCAAGCTTAGGGATTTATATTTTTCAGCAGTAGCACAGTGATAGAGTTTATGTTCCTGCTCTCTTCTGCACAACTTAGAGAACTATCAATTTCCAGACTTGGCACTTTAAGAGGATATAATAACCTGGGGTGTTTCCAGAGAAGAATGACTTGGAGGGTAAGGAGAGCCAAAATAATATAATATGCTTACAATATTGGAGAAATTGGGGATGTTTATATTGCAAAATTAGATTTAGACAGGTTTTTGATAGCCAATAAATTATTTTTGCCTTTACAAAATTACTTTTGTCTTTATAAAAGGGGCTTTATGATCAATATCCTGGAGCAAATAATGTACCAGTACAAAGAGTTGTGTGATAAAGCAAAGTTAATTATTTTCCTGTCCTCTTAACATGAGGGTACACCCTTGTGTAACATTATCCACTACACACAAATTCAATATGGTTGTCATATATTAGTGAAAATCACATTTTTCTGTAATTTTAAAACTAATCCACTTATCTAAGAAAAAAAATGGTGCCTTTGGAAGATTCATAAATGTATGGAGCTGTCAGGTATTATGTCAGTCTCTGCAGACATAGCATGAAATAAACCTACAAATTTCTTTTCCCCATAGGTTGAAACAGATCATTAAGAAAACAAATAGAATTGAGTAACTATAGACCATGCCAATTTATATTAAAAAAAAAAAATGCACAGTAGATGACAAAGAGAAAAGGACCAGAGTACACAGGTGGGCAGAGAAAGACTCTTTGAGGAGGTGACATTTAAATGAATATCTTACACATAAGAATAAGTCAGCCATGTGTAGAACTAGAAGAAACACAACTCAGGTACAAGGATGAAAGAGGAGAAGAGTAGGCTTAGGGAGCACAGTGTAAAAAGAGTAGAGGGTTGGGGTAGGCGGAAGGACCTATACAGATGGATGGGGAAGAGAGCCTTGGTGATAACGGTTAGATAAGTGCTTGTTATTTCATCAGGGGCAGAAATAAATATGAAGGTAAGATATGAGTGAATTATTCCTCATATATATGCTAGAGGCAGGAGAAGGATGAAATTCAGAATACTATTGAATCTTGGAAAATTATCTCAGAAGTACAGGGACTTTTGAGGATCATTTCCTTCTATGTCCCACACTCATCCACACAAAAGCCTGCACACAAATATTTTTAGCAGCTTTGTTCATAATTGCCAAAACTTGGAAGCAACTAAGGTGTCCTTCAGTAGATGAATGGATAGATAAACTGTGGTACATCCAGACAGAGACATATTAATCAACATTAAGAAGAAATGAGCTATCAAACCATGAAAAGACATGGAAGATGCTATAAAAATGTATATTACTAAGTAAAAGAAGGCAAGTATGAGAAGGCTACATACTGTATGATTTCAGCTACATGACATTCTGGAAAAGGCAAAACAATGGAGACAGTAAAAAAGATCAGTGGTTGCCGGAGGCTGAGGGGTGGAGGGATGAATAAGCAGAGCACAGAGCATTTCTAGAGCAGTGAAATTCTGTGATATTACAACGGGGGATGCATGTCATTCCATATTTGTCAGAACTCATAAGAATGTACAAGAGCAACAATGAACCCTAATGTAAACTCTGGACCTTTGGTGATTATGATGAGTCAACGTAGGCTCGTTAATTGTAACAGATGCACGCTCTGTCACGGGATTGGTGGGGGGTGTTGATAACACAGGAAGCTATGCATTTGTGGGGACAAGAAGTGTATGGGGAATCTTTGTGTGTTCTTCTCAATTTTTCTATGAACTTAAAACTGCTCTAAAAATAGTCTTTAAATTATAACAATTTAATAATTCAATTCTCAAATAATATATAAATATGTGAAAAGCTATGACCTTTGTGGGTCTTGACCATTCACTCATTCATGCAGTATTTACCGAGTCCTTCTCATGTGCCAGGAACTCTTGTAACCAAAAGGAACAAGAAAACCAAAAGTGCATTTCTTCACTGAGCTTGTACTCTAGTGGAAGAGACATTCCAGTTAAATCTTGTATAGCTGTGATAGCCTTTTTCATATTTGATTTCAGATTCATTTTCCACCCTTTTCTGCTCTGATCTGTATATCAGGTAATTATACCCTGTCCCCAGGCTTTCTTAATCTCAGGTTCCTGGGGAGGCTTTTCCAATTGGGGGCACTTATGGAATAGGAGGTGTGAGGAGAGAAGAGCCACGGAGTTTCATGCCTCTTTCTACATTTGGGGCTTCTCTCAGAGCAGCTGTGCCTCTTGCTTCCTCCAGATCTGCAGCTCTTGCTTGACAGTCCCCCAGAGAAATGCAAATTAAATGTAAATTTTAAACATAATGAGATACCATTTCACATCCAGACCGACAAAAATTTAATAATCGGACAAAACCAAATGCTGTCAGGGATGAGAAGCAATGGGAAAACTTGTATTATTTTGGTGGGACTTGAAATTGGTAAAAACATTTTGAAAATAAATCTGAATTTCATAGAGAAGTTGAAGACAGACAAATCCTACTACTCATCGGTTCTAATTATACACTCTAAAGATACATTTGCACATGTGAACCTAGAGAAATGTACAAAAATGTCCCTTGCATTACTGATATTTTGTAATAGAAAAATATCTCCAAATCACCCTAATAAGCATTTAGAGGAGAATAGATAAATGAATAAATTAAATTTGGGGTTTTTTTTTTACATTCAATGGAATATTCTATCAAATATGAATAAATAAATTTGTCTTGAATTAACATGAATACTTTTTTTAAAAATGCACTTTGATGTAAGGTAAGCAATCATAATCTATCACAGAATACCCATATACACATGTAGTATAATTCCAATCATATAATGCTCAAAACATGTAAAAATAAATATTTTTCATATATGCAGACAGAAATGCTAAAGTACTTATTTAAAAAATAAAGCAGAAGTAAAAACAAAATGCATGGTAGAATTTTTGGGAGGGAAGGATTAGGGAAGAAGATGAATTTGAGTATGGAATCTCAGGCATTTACAAGGTACTAGGTGATATTCTTTCTCTTAAGATGATGAATGGATACATGATATTTACTTTTTATTATTCTTTCTCTCATACTTATAATTTATCTAAATATTATTTTGCATTTTTTCCATAATTAATTACAGTACAGCTTGATGCAAATGTAAAGTTCTGTAAGATTACTATCAGCACCATATTATAATTATCATTGTGATAACAATAATAAATATGATCTGATACATAAAATACATCTCAAAAATATAAGAAACATATAGGCAATACATAAGCCAGATATACTAAAGGCTGACAAATCAGAGAAGGCTATCCTAGCAGAGAAAACACTAAGCACCATGGACATTTCTATGCCTGTTCTGTCATTCTTATGGAAAGTGGTTATCTCTGGGTACTTATAATCTCCACTTTTCCATTTAAATTTAAGTAGACGCATATATATATATATATATATACAGGAAGGCTTTGAATAAGCATGGATGTCACAATCACATGTTATTCTCCTGTAGGGATTCATTCAAAGCCTTCCTGTATATTGCCAGGACTCTAATACTCTGTGTCTAGATGCCCTAGACTCAACTGAATTTTTTTAGAACAAATAACCATATTAACTCTTTCAAAAGTCTTCTCATATTATATTAAATAGAGAAGATACTTCTCATCTCAGTTGATTTCCTAAAATGTTTTATAAAACCCCAGTGGGGCGAGTCAGACTCATATCTAGGTTTCATTATCCCCCTGACGATTAGGTTTTTCATATTCTCAGAAGGACCAAACTTCGCAGGATTGTGATCCTTCCTCCTTTTGTAATTCCTCTCTACCAAGCTGGGAAAACATGTGCATTCTTTTACTGATGGCTGACTTCATAAGGAAGTATTAAGGGGCTGCAAACATCCAATTACCAAATATGAACATTCTTATGAATATAATGAATATAAGTCTTCACAGGTTTTTTTTTTTTTTTTTTTTTTTAGCTGGAGTCTTCTTTATTTTTCTCAGTAAATGGATTAGTACAGGCTGGGAGGAATTTTATAGCCAAATTGGCAAGAAAGAAAATGAAAGCATGAAAATTTAAGCGTACCTTCCAGGATTAAGGTGTTTAATGTTTAAAGGTTTTTTGTTTGTTTCTTTGTTTTTAAGTACTTGAAGGATGGAAAGGAATGAATGAAATGGAGCTAAGAAAATTAGCAATCTTACTATTCTAGGCTCAGGGATTTTTTTTTTTTTAAGTTTCTAAAAATCAGTGTGTTTATTTTGTAAAGTTATACTGATTCATTAAAATGTTGAGTTCACCATGGGAGTTAGTAACCCATGAACAAAGAAATTATGAGAGAAGAGGGTAGAAATCATCATCAGGGCTATAAATTAAGACAGGTTATTCATTGTGGGGCTATGGGGGAGATCAGCCCATGCAAATGCAAAATCACTCTAAGAGATAGGACAGAAGTCATATTTTATCTTGGCATCTCCATGACCTTGTTTGATTGACACATAGTAGTCATTTAACTGATGTGTATTGAACAAATGACCATAATAGGCATAAAAGCCCTAATGGGGATCTCTGGCATGTTGTGAAGTGGGCAAGATTCATCCACATATGTATCACAGTGAATATGTGGGTGAAGTGTCCTGGAATTCAGTGCTGTGGCCCACAGTGACCATGGGCTTTATGCTAGCAACAGTGGATAATGTTAACTAACGTCTCTACACTGTGATGGATCCTTTACCTTCAGATGGACTGTATATATGTGTGCGTGTGTTTGGTATGTGTGTAAGACCATTAACTACCTAGCACACAACCTCTTAGAGTCATGGTCACTGGCATCCAGGATATACTGATGGGTATATCCAGCATGAATCACAGTGATTGGAAGCAAGTATATCATAGCACTACTTCAGAAAAAAAGATTCATCTTATACATAAGCAAACCACATATCCCTTAGATATAAGTGTTATACTTCTGGATCTGAGTACTGTACTTAACTAATCATTTTTAGTATAAAAGTACTCAGAAAAAAATGAACATAGTTTAAATGGTATAAAGTTAAAAATAAAATCCCCTTTAATCTACTTCTTATCCTTTGCTCCTGCCCTGGTTCCTGTATCCTCTAGCACCAGTCTCCAGAGGTAGCAGAAGACATTTTTCAACTTGCTTCTTTAGGTAGAATAGAATTTCTAATGGTGAGGTTGGATGTGGATGTCCTAATTTTCAGTGACTCTGAGTTTCTAAGTAATCCTGGTTATCAGAAGGCACCACATAAAAAGAAACATCACAAAACTAAATCCCACTAATGCTAAGATTATCATATTTTAGATAATCCCATCCTGATATAGTTGGGTATATTTGCTGAGTGTTAATGGTAAACAAAGTTGAACAGAGCTTCATTCATACTGATGAAAACTTGCTTTAGTAGAAGATGACTAGTTGATAAGCAATCAAAATAACAGGAATACAATTATGCTACGTTTTGGGGTTTTCTATTGTGCTTCCTTCTAATGAATTATGTAGGATCTTTAAGATATACGTGACTCTCCACCTGAATTCAGTTTGAATAATTGCACTAAGTGGACATCCTTAGATAAGCATTCCATTCACTCAGCCATTCACCCATTTATCCAACAATTATGTATTAAGCCATTCTTTTAAAATTTCCCTATTTAGTAGCCTTCTCAATTTGTACTACAGACTGTTTGAAAAGATTGGGAAAAATTAGGAAGTTATGTATGTTGCAGTCCCTGGGTTTTAGTTCAAATATTTCCTTATTTAAGAATGAATAGTCTGAAAAAGAAATAGTAGCTTTATTACAATCGATCTCCTGAGCTGTATTTGGGCCTGGGCCCATTGCTCCTCTGGGAGAGTATTTTGGCCTGTGGCCCTGCTGAGTTACCAGAAACTGTGGTTATAGATGTAAGACTGTCATTTTGTCCTAGGAACTTACTTTAGAGCCAAGAAGATTAACTGGTGCCATAATGAGAAATAAAATTCAAGAACCTTAATGGAACTCCATAGAATTATCTGAGACTTTTTTGAAAAACTATGAAACTTGATTTTTTTAGAGTTTAAGTTACCTTCAAACCTGACTTCTCATGCCAGTATGTCTTTTTTAAAATTTACAAAAATGATTTTTAGAAAGAAATGAAATAAAGACACAAAAAGAAAAGAGATGAATGGAAAAAGCAATTGTCCATGCAAAACTACGAAGGCAAAGAAAATTCCCCAAAGGGGTGCAGTTAAAACTTTCACCTAAATGATATCATCATAATATCATGACTGGTAAAAGCACTGTGTTTCTGCGTTAAAAAGCCTTGGATTATTTTTCTGGGAGAACACAGGAAAGAGAATGACAGTATCATATTGGTATTAGAATTTTGAGATTTCTAAGCCACAGGCAAGAATTTTAGCCTACCACTAACTCATTAAGTCTGTACATTTCTACTGTGGCTTATCCCTGTGGGTAATAAAAGGTTGTGTCACAATTTATTCTGCGGATGACTTTAGGATCCAAATCAAATGAGATGGAATTAAATGTCCTAGGCTTCCGAAGAGCAGGTTCATGTAAATAACACAGTTTTAGCTCTTGGAAGATAACATTTGTCTTAGTGATTTTAGAATATGAATGTGTTCTAGATATCAATAAATGCACTGCAGTATTCACAGGAGAAAATATAGTAAACATGATGTCTGAGAGAAGCTCTCTTTTAGTTGTAAAATCCTCAGAATTCTGACTTTTCTTTCTGTACAACTCATGATAAGTTTCTATCTGCATTTTTTTACTTCTTCCTATATAACCCAAAGTTTCATACTAGTTGTCTACTTTCAACTTTGTCCTCACTCTCAATTTTCTCATTCTCTTTGGTTATTTTGTTTGATCTTGTATCATTCTTCTTTCACTGTCTCTTCATTGTGCAGGTTCTCTTCATCTTGGTTTAGAGGGCTATTTCCGTAATCCACACATCATTGTAATAGGCTTAAACTTTAATCCATAAATGATATGGGCAAATTTATTTTTCAAGTTAATAATGAAAATGTAGTAACTGGGTCCTATGTATAGTTCATCCTCAAGGCTATTTATTATTAAGGAGAGTTATTATTTTTCACTAGCTGAGGACTACATAAACTAACTCCAAATGAAAAATCATTATATTCTTTATAGTTACGGTTAACGTTAAGAAAGCTAGCTATAAGAGAAAATAATAGCTCTGAACTCTCCAATACATCTTCAGGAAATTTCAAAATGAATGTGAAGGACAATGGCATTGAACGTTGCTGCCTTTTCATGATAGACTTACATTAATCAAAAATTCCAAATCAGTTGAGATGAAGCATGACTTGCTTTACAAAAAAGAATCTTCTTACAAATAATAAAAATGCTATTACCACATTTATCTTAGATGTTAAAAATTTGTTTCTGAAAATGTCTTAACGATGGGGTATGTGAACTAAAATCCAGTTTTCTATAATTCTGAAGCTGTTTTTGCTTTACCTCTTCAGTAACTGTTGGTATTTTCCAGGAACTCTAAAGGACAAATGCTTTTCTGGATTTCTTCCAAAGCAGTACATTAAATGACCTTGATTGTGCTTAGAATTTCAATTTGAAACCTCTAAGCTTAGACATGAATTCCAGCTTAAGGATTTTTTGGTAAAATTCCTACTGAGGCAAGATGTGTAACAATACAAAACAAACAGTGGCTAAATAAGTCTCTAAAATGACAAGTTTGAGGATAAGTGAAAACTAAATCCCACTAATGCTAACAAATTAATTGGACATAGCAAAAGAATGATATATATATATAAGATTCCCTGCAACTGTAACATTTGGTAAAGAATTCCCTTTAATATTCAGTTGGGTTGGCTTTTCTTGAGTACTAGTAATGCTACTGTAATACAGAAAATCATCTGAGGTGATTCAGAAGAGGTTTTCAATAAATCTTTTTTCTTATTTTAATTTCCTTACTTTGTATATTTTACTAAAATCCTTCTCTTAACAAAGCACCTACATTTTTCATGTTGATCCCTTGAAGCTTGCCAGTAAACACTATAGAGAAATTAACTAAAAATATTTCACTGGGTCTCTCTTTTATTATTGCTATAAAAATTAAGAAAAATGAACATCAGTTTGTGCTGTCTCAGAATATTATGCCCCTTAAAAATTGCACTAACGAATGCAATTAGAAGATATACATCCATGGGAAGAAAATGTCATATGCCTACAAATGTTATAACATATTGTCTTAGAAAAGGATCCAAATCGATAGCTTTGAAGAGTCCATCTAGCAAAGTCTAGAGCTCTTGGTAAATACACGATAAATGAGTAAAGTAATGACTTTGCAAATCACCTTTATAATATTAAAAGGATTAAGCAGTTACCTTATGAAACTGAGTAAAATGAATTTTTCCTATTGTGAAACGTACAAAGAAAGTGTAAATTTATGTCCTTGAAATGCTCACAAATTTACCAGGAAAAAAGTAAACACATTAATTGGATTAGAATGAGAAAATATTCTATTATTATATGTTAAAGTTATATACTCTATGCAATGACAATATTTAATTTTTGGGGGGTGCTTTACCTTCTTTAACTATCACAACAACCCTGTGATGCAGGCACTCTTCTCATTCCTGACCACACCTACAGTAACCAAATCAAAACACATTAATAAGCTTGCCCTGGTCAAAGATGCATAAACTCAAGTAGGCTTACAACAGCACCTAAGCTTTCATATGTATAGCTGCAGCTCTAAAAGTTTAGAGAAGCTACATCAATATATGTTAGATGGTGAGGAAAAGTTTCATGCAGTATGTGGACCTTGATTTCTGTTTTAAAGAAGAATGTGAATGTGTATAGTATTAACAGGTCTGGAAAATCTATGGCAAAGACCAAATTTTTTTACCAGATGGGCATGGTGAAATTCAGGGTAGAGACAGGTCTAGATTGAGTAGGATAAAAATTGGGTCAGAATTTTATTGATTTTCAAGGCAGTAGAAAATTATAGATTTTATACTCTAAGAGGTGGGAGATATTGACTATCTGGGAGATTTATACAAATTTTCTGTAAACATTGCTTTCACAGGCCCAGCAGTCAATATTAAAGAGTAGTCTAAAATAAATTATTGCAATATAGTGATATAACAGATACATGTCAATATGCACAATTAAACCAGAGGAGGTCCAACAAAATCTCCAGAAAAGGTGACATCTGAGTTTTGTCTTGAAGGTAAAAATAATGTTTTGGAAAGATTCATCTGACATTAATGTGAAAGACGAACTAAGCAGGGGAAGGACTTGATATTAGGTAGAAAAGAGAAGAAACATAGTAAAAGAGATAGTGTGTGGTAGAGGTCATCAGATGCCAATTTCTTTTAAGCATGATGGATTATTGGTTAGAAAAAGAGTCTCAAAGAATTATAGTTTTAGATAAATATTATGCATAAATAAGATGACTCTGGGCCAGTTAATTTATTTATAGTAACCATGCTGCTAATAAGACCAGGGTTATGGGGTTACTCACTCTGTTCTGTGACCTTGAAGAAAAGACCAGTCAGGAATTTTAAGAGACATTCCACAGAATGTCAAAGAAAGCTAATATGAAGACCTTTCTAAATTCATGCCTATGATGGTCAACATTGAAAAAAATAAAACCCTCCGAAACATTAGTCAATGAAGTGTGGACCAAGCATGGGCATCATCACATGGACTTATGTGATAATCAACAAGATTTCCTCTGCGCTTCCCAGATAGAGGGGAATACTGGATCACGTCTACATAAGGTCTTTAAAAATCTTTTTCAGTTTTACTTATTTATTATTGTATTATTTATTATTTTATTTTGATGGTGGGGAGGTAATTAGGCTTGTTCATTTTTTTAGAGGAGGTACTGGGGATTGAACCCAGGACCTCATGCATGTTAAGCTTGCGCTCTACCACTTGAGCTACACCCTCCCCGTACATAAGGTTTTGTTTGTTCATGTTTACTTCCTCCCGCACTAGCATCTACATAACCTTCACTGCTGAGGCCTAAGTAATAATAAAGAGAGTAACATCTATCATGACTCAGATAATTTCAGAATTAGGTAGAGAAGAACAAATAGCTACAATTTATTTAGCACATAACATGTTGGCATTATATAATTTTTACATTTTATGAACTAGGAAGTTTTATAAGCCGATACAACAGATGAGTAGACTAAGAGTCTTATAGCTAGTGGGTGTCTAAGCGAGGACTCAAACCGGGGAATACCTGCCTTCAACTCCATTCCCTTGAACAACATAAGATGCACCCCCTGATCCTGTCTTGTGGGCTTCCCTGTCACAGACTCTCAGTCTTCGTTTTCTTTTTCCTTGGGCGATAACACTGGGTCTTAATTTGCAGTGCAGAGAGATGGTGCAGTAAGACTTCAGTGCAACAGGCTTTGTCTTAGTTCTTCCCTCTGGTGTCCTCAAGACTGGCTTCAGTAGCTCTCCCAAGTCAGTTACTCTCTCTGTGTGCATTCTCTGTAGGCATCCTATCAAGCAGCCAAAGGGTCTTCAGAAAAGATAGGTTGTTTTTGTTTTTATTTTATTTTATTTTTTTCATTAAGATGTGTAGTCTCCAAGGTCCATACATCTCTAAAAATTCTAGTTTTAAGAAAGTTAATAAAGTTGACCCAATATTATTGATGTTCAGGGAATTCAAAGAATCTGCAATTTCTCTCTGGAATTTCTCTTTTCTTAGTCTCTCATTATTTCCAGAATTTATCTTGCTATGTGAAATTTCTGTCAATGATTTCAAATATTTACTATCAATGTGGTTAAACAAGTGATAAGTATCTAATATATGTCAAGTTAAGTTGGTAGGCATTGAGGATAAAAGACCCAGGAGAATTTATTGCCCCAGGAATCCAGAGGGTATTTGCTGTATCAGTGGCTTATGACCTAAAAATCTTAGTAGGACAGTGAGAAAAGTAAACTGAATTTATATGACATGTTTTCATTGATATATTATTTTTTTATCCCCAGTAGAACAGCTTCTGATGATGGGTAAGGTATTAGGGGACATAGAATTGGGGTAGAGATGATGGATGACTGGCCACCAAAGTTCGCATTATCAATAAAATAAAAGTTTTCTGCTCTATTCAGTAGCTATTTTTTTCAGGAGACAAGATTTGACTTGAGGCAAATATAGATTTAAATAAAAATAAAATAAGGAAATCTCTTGTCAATAGTGCCCTATTCAAAGGAGTCATATGATTGAATATTTCAGGCAGAGGTTTTAGAGATCATGATTATCCTGAATTTTCCAGAAGAAATCAGAGAAATAAAACTAACTTTAACTTTGTTTGGAAAGTACTACTTTGAATAGGCTTCTAGCAAGCTACTAAAACATTTCTATTGATTCAACTTTCTGATTACTTGGTAATAGAGAGATTCTAGTGTTACCTGCCTTATTAGAATCCTTATTTGTACTGGCAGAATCAGTAGAAATTTTCCTTAGGTTGGAACAAACTTTAGACCCAGTAAATATAACACGGCATGTTTCTTTTTCTTTCATTTTTTTTTAAGGTGAAATCAGGCTAATGTAAAAACTAAAGCAAGCTTGAAAGAAGAAATAAATTATACAATGACTGGTAGTAGTAGGAGACTTACTGGCTTTTTGTGGCTTGAGCGTTTGGTGTATGTGCAGTGTAGACAAGTTTAAAACTTCCTGCTTTTTAGTATTAGTGACTAGTACTAATATTATTATTAGTTACTACCCCATTTCTCATTAGCTGCTTCCCTGAAGTCACTCCCAAAGTCAGCAGACTGGGTATTTCCAAATGGAGAGGTTTTGAGGAAAATCATTGTGATTCAGAGAGAAAATAAAGTGTGAAATCTTGACAGTAAAGAACTTCCTGCTCTACCAGTAGTGGCAGCAGTACTGCGGCTTCTACTTCTCCTCTTCTTTCCAATGTGATGTTCTTCCTAGTTTCAATAATGTGCATTTATTAATCACCTGCCATGGTCCAGACGTTGTAATATGTACTTGAATTATACAACATTTCACTGAATATTCCCAACACGTGTTTGAGGTAAATGTTGAGATCGCCTTTTATCAGATACGGAACAAAAAAAAAAAAAAAAACTTCAGATAATTAGTCACATTCAATCAGCTAGAAATTGAAAGAATGTGATTCAAACTCAGGCATATCTGTGTTCAAAATCAATGCTTTTCCACTCTGTTACCCTGCTTCAAATTTGTACAGACCAGCATAAGAAAACGTTAAATATTATAATTTGTGTTTCTATTTTAATTGAGATAATAGTGTACAAATATCCGATTCTGTTTCTAGGAAGAATAGCATATCGCAGACAACACATTGTTTGAGCAAAGAATAGATACCTTATCTTGAAATCTGTAAGTTAGTGTGTGTGAAACAAAGCTGGAATGCAAAAAGTATTAGTTGACTCCAGTCAACCAATGGTTGACCCAAGTATAATAAAGATGTCTTTTAATTGTTTTTTTAAAAATCACTGATCACTTTAGAGTATTATAAAAATTGAGCCTTTGCTAATGAGAAGGTAAAATACCATAGTATCCACATGTATTTTTATAATAACCTACATCTATAAGCAGAGAACATCTCTTGAAAGCTGATCCACTTTCAATGGTGACAACCACTTGCGATGGTGACTGAGTAAGCATCTTTTAGGTAATAACCTAAAAAAGTGCTCTCTACATTTAGTCAGCACCTTGATTGGTCTTTGATTATAATCCAGAGCCCAAGAGCCCCAGTGTGTTTGGGTTCTGAAGGTGGACCAGCAGAAGAAATGGCTCGCCAGTCCCAGCCTGGCTCTCACTGGCTGGCTGACCATGGGTTAGGCATGCTGTCCAGGCCTCATTTTCCTCAATGGTCAAATAATCCTAGCAGGATTGCTGTGAGAAGTAAATAAATTCATGCATAAAAAGTACTAAACACACTATCATATATAAAAGGCTTTTAATTGTCTATATTTCAACCCAAATTTGAATTGCTTTTTCAAGGATATTTGTTTGACTCTAGTAGTCTGTATCATTTTTTTTTTAAAAAATTTAATTGTAAGAGAGATAAATGTTTTTAAATAAAATGAAAAATATTGAAAGATGAAACATGGTTCATTGATGTAAAACTAAATTATTGCTTATTCTCTGGAAATTGATGAATTAAATATTTTAGCTTGTTCTAGCTAATTTTTGTGTGTGTGTGGTTGTTTTTCAATCTGATTTCTCCTGAATAACCCCAGAAGCCCCATGCTAAGCGATGACTCAGACACACTTTGCAATAATAGCTATGTTAACTGACTTTTAATGCTATTTTCCTTCCCAGTTGCTCTCCACATGTCCCCGAAGTTTAATAAAGCTGAAAACATTTTATTTTATTGTCTCAAACTATTGATTATCTGTTTAATGCAATGTTGAAAACTCGGTGATATATTGCCTTTGCCACAATGATTAAATGAATTATCTTAAAGAAATAAGAGTTCTGCTTTAAAGCAAAGAAACCTAATACAGAATAAAATTGTTTCTTTCCACCATTACTTGTGGCTCCATTAGAAGGCACACAAATCTTATTCTCAGTCTTGCAAAGAAAAGAAATTTGATTGTTTCACAACTGATTTAGGTATTCCTAGGGGCATTGCATGACAATTTAGATTTCTACTTCTTGATTTTATTGCCAACATAAGCTTATTTAAGAAAATGAATAACAAAGCCACTGACTTCAGAGAAACGGAAACATCAGAAAAAAAATCCTTTGAGTTTGGACCTCATTAAACAACAACAACAACAACAAAACTATTTGAGCCAGAAGAAATCTCTATGAGGAAGACAAAATATATGTTACAATTTAAACCAGTCCTAAGAGTTGTCTAATAGTAATGCAGGGTAATAAGGAAACAAATACGGTGAAGTCTTGTTTTAGTTTGCTAGAGCTGCCATAACGAAGTACCACAGACTAGGTGGCTTAACCAGAGGAAATTTATTTTCTAGAAGTCAGAGATCAAGACGTCCTCAGAGTTTTTGTTTGTTTTTTTGAGGCCTCTCTCCTTGGCTTGCAGATGACCATCTTCTTCTCTGTCTTCATATGGTCTCTCTTTTGTGTTCATCTATGTCCTAATCTCCTGTTCTTAAAGACACCAGTCATACTGGATTTGGACCCACCCTGGTGACCCCATTTTAACTTAACTACCTCTTTAAAGGCACCATGTCCAATACAGTCAGGGCTGAGGTTTAGAGCTTCAGCATATGCATTTTGGGAGGACCCAATTCAGTTCAAACAATTGCTTAATATAAAGCAGGTGTATATGAGTTCCTTCATCCGTCTTGAGAATGTGGCATTAAGACATGATTTCGCTAACTGACTTAATTTATTTGTGGGGATGAGAAACTCAGCAGAATCACATTCCCCTGAGATAGCCCTGACCTTGGACATGGTTTTTTTTTTTTTCTAATACCTCTTCCTTTTCATAGAAATAGTAGATCCCTTTTTCAGGGAACAGCTCCTTTTCTTTTCACTCTAGTATCTAAACATGTCCAAATAGGATGACCCTCTTCTTAAATACATTCACATGCCAGAACAGACTGATAGGTTAAGGGGAGAGCATGTGAACAAAACCATCCATTATATGTTTAGATCCAGAGCAGAGGGAAGGGACTGCTCTCTGGAGAGAAAGCTAAGAATATGTAAGCTCAGGATTTCCAAGATGTGCCAGTTCTGGGTTTCTGGGAAACAGTCTACAATGGGAAAGGATGAAACTAGCATGCAAAGTTCATTAAGACAATGGACAGAAAGTCTAGAAAATTTAAAATTCTTGACCATCACTAACTTATCATTGGCCATTGTGGTTATATAAGTCAAAAAATTCTCCTGTTTTCTAAGCTAGCTCAAAATTAGATTTTGTAACTTCCAAGAAAAGGTTACTGGTTTTGTCTCCAGTGAGACAAAGATAGAGAAGTAGAGCAGCAGAAATATGATCTCCTGCTATTTCATTTTGTAAACAATTTTTGAAAATACTGTGACCAGTGCTTTTATTGTGAATCTTGGTATAGAAAACTATTTCTTCTGGTTCTGTCTTCAAAAAAGCCTCCAGAGATACATTTTATTTAGTTAGTTTTGCTCGTATGGAGGGTGAAAAGCAGCAGCCTCAACGTGGAAATGTGATTTTAAAAAATAAAATAAAATAAAAAGAATGAGTCAATCTGGGTTTCCTCATCAGGACCCCTGGTGCTAAGATCTGATCATTTTATATGGTTTCATCTAAAGTTACACACTCAACAAATAATTTACTAGAAAAGCGAGACAGTTGCTGAATGTATCTGCGAAATACTATATAACTCTTTTACTTAAGTTGTGCTGCAACTTTCTCTTGTTAGGCTTAATAAAACACCCTCTAGATCAATGCTACCAAAAAGTTGCATGAATACATCCCATAGTGTGACCAAGGTATTTATGGTTATATTTTACTAAGTAAAATGAAAGTCAAGATTCCTAATATATAATAAATGGGTTGACACTGGCTTCCCCACTTAGTCTCTGTGGTAAGTATCCATGTGCTTTCTATGCTCAATGATCCATTTTAAGGATAGTGTGTGAATTCCAGAATGGTGAGAATTGATACTAGTGTCCTGATTAATTCATTCACTTTCAGCATAGTGTAACATAGTGCATTTTTGTATAATGCTTTAACTGTGTTTTTAAATTATAAATCTGGTTTTAAATAACTTAAAACTAGAAACAGACATTTAGCTCAAAAAAAAAAAATCCTGCATAGAAAATGCAATACCAACTACAAGAGCACAAGCAAACAACAGCAAAGTTGACACTTCTACTGCTAATATGAGTCATTCTTCAGCCACATTAGAAAGGTAAAAACACATCTTAAAATGATCAAATCATATTGGCAAATAATGTGGGAAAATGAAATTTTTGAGAGGATAATTTGAAACAAAATTGCATGCCTTATGGCAAATGGTGAATCTCACCCTAACATTAATATTCATTCCCATATCTAATACTAGAAAGTGACCATAATAACTAGCAAAATCTTAGATTTTAATAATATCCTTAAAATTAATGTTTGTATATGCTTCATAATATAAGTAATATGTTAGTATAGAAGTATCTGCTTATAATTTATAAATAAATATGCATACTTTTTGTACATGTTCAAAAATTTTATCATTCTGACACACAACTGGAGGTTGTTTTTCAAAGGATCTGAGTAACACTGTGATTATGCATAGCATACCTTCAGAATTTGCAGTTAAGTTAATCATATTTAACTGAAAGAACTAGATATACATTTAAGTATGTTCCTTTTCTATAAACTAACTTAAAAAGATAATAAGCAAAAGGTGCATAAGACAAGAACAAAATTCAAGGAACAAAATAGCTTTCCATAATAATAGTTTTTATCTAGGACTTTACAAAAGCCATACAAAAGCCATAGATAAGGAACCCACTTAAATGTTCAGATACCAGTGCTGCACTAGAAATTTTGATCTTAATATAGGCTCCAACAATGTAGTTCCAAAAAACTTCCCTGGTGTTTCAAATCAATAATTCCCATTTATAAGATTATAAAATATTTATTTAGATATTTTCATGTATTGATGTATAAATCATCTCTCTCTCTTTATTCTCTTTGTTTCTGGAAATACACCAGAGACTGACTTGGTATGGCTTTGTAATCCTTAGACTATAATGAGCCCTCTGTTGGATGTAGTATTGTATATATTATTTCTTACTCTGTGCCTTTTTTTAACTCTGTTAATCAAGGCCTTTGAAGATCAGAAGTTCTAAATCAAATGCAGTCCAGTTCATCAATTTTTTTTCTTTATAGTTAGTGTTTTTGTGTCATGTTTGGAAATTTTTGCCTATTACAACATGAGAAGTTCTCTTATTTTGCTTCGAAAGCTTTTTTTTTTTTTTTACCTTTTTCAGTTAGATCTGCAACCCATCTGTAATTGATTGTTGTGCCCAATGTGAGGTAGATATCAAGATGTGATGGATAATTAATTTTAGAAGAGGAGTGAGCAAGTTAAGGGAATGGTAATGCAGATGATCACTGAAACCATTTAGATACTGAACTAAAAATAAAGAAGAGACCCAAGGCTGAAGAAGATAATTGAATTATTCTATAACCACTATCAGATGATAAGGAATGAAAATATTAGCTATGATGATAATAATAATATTATATATAACATATGTAATAATACACATAAATAATATACATGGCAAATATCAAGAAATTTGAGACACAAAAATTTGATAAATTTTAGTGTGCTATGTCATCTTTCAGAGCAAAGAATAAATAAATTAAAAAACAAAAATACATAGTGATTCCAAGGTTCCAATGAATTTTATAAACTTTTCTTAATTTCAGTAACCAGTATCTCTTAGTCAAGAGAAACACATATCTGAATTTCAGAAGCTTCTCAGCTTAAAAAATATTTTGTTAAAATGTATTTTTTTATTAAAATCTGAAGACTTAAAACTAATAAGATACATGTAAATAAGTCCTTAATAAAATTATTTCCCCAGCTATACCCATGTGTGTGTGTGTGTGTCTGTGTGTGTGTGTAAGAGGTTGCTAATGGAGGTGTGGAAGAATTTTGGATGTTTTATTTATTTTTCCTTTTTCCTTTTTATTATTGCTTGATTTTTAAAAATAAAGATTATATATTATTTTTAAAAATCGGTAAAGCTATTATTCAATAAATGAGTTTACATAATTAATGGATTTGTGTCCTGATGTTACCTAAACTTTACTAAGTGAAATAAGCCAGAAAGAGAAAGAAAAATACCATATGGTATCACTTATATGAGGAACCTAAAAATATGACACAAATGAACATATTTACAAAACAGAAACAAACTCACAGACATAGAGAACAAACTTATGGTTATGGGGGGAAAGGGGGAGTGAAGGGATAAATTGAGAGCTGGAAATCTGCAGATACTAACTACTATATATAAAATAGATAAACAACAAGGACGTACTGTATAGCACAGGGAACTATATTTAATACCTTGTAATAGCCTATAATAAAAAAGAATATGAAAAGGAAAAAAGTATATATATATGTATAACTGAATTACTATGCTGTACACCAGAAACATAACATTGTAAATGGACTATAATTCAATAAAGAATCTAAATATTTCTATTTTATTTTGATAATTATAAATTACAAATCATAATTTTATAACAAAAATTACAGGTCTAAATATTGTATAGATTCTTTAATTACTATAGTAAATAAATTACTTGCGATTATTGATGTCTCATTATAATTATTTTTTTCCTTATTTGTAATATTAATTTTCAAATTTAAAATAGTTTTTCTTTACACTTATAACACAATTGTCAGATGATACTGATGTTTATTATATTGATGACAGAACTGATCTTTGGATAAAAGTAAATACAAATCTATCCTCCCCTAACTTTCTCTAACTAAAAAAATAAAATAATATAGTAGGAAGAATTGGATACATATTAAAGTAACTATAATAGAAAGCACATATTAGTGGATTAGAGGAAAAATAGTAAAAATGGGTCATTTGTTTTATACAATGGAATAAAGACAGTCTCTTCAGCAAATGGTGCTGGGAAAACTGGACAGCAGCATGTAAATCAATGAAGCTAGAACACTCCCTTACACCATACACAAAAATAAACTCAAAATGGATCAAAGACTTAAACATAAGACAAGATACAATAAACCTCCTAGAAGAAAATACAGGCAAAACATTATCTCACATACATCGCAAAAATGTTCTTCTAGGGCAGTGTACCCAAGCAATAGAAATAAAAGCAAGAATAAACAAATGGGACCTAATGAAACTTACAAGCTTCTGCACAGCAAAGGAAACCATAAACAAAATGACAAACTATGGAATGGGAGAAAATTTTTTCAAACGACTAAACCGACAAAGGCTTGATCTCCAGAATATATAAGCAGCTCGTACGACTTTATAAGAAAAAAAAAACAACGCAATCCAAAAATGGACAGAAGACCTAAACAAGCAGTTCTCCAAGGAAGACACACAAATGATCAATAGGCACATGAAAAAATGCTCTATATCACTAATTATCAGAGAAATGCAAATCAAAACTACGATGAGGTATCACCTCACACCAGTCAGAATGGCCATCATTCAAAAGTCCACAAATGACAAATGCTGGAGAGGCTGTAGAGAAAAGGGAACCCTCCTACACTGCTGGTGGGAATGCAGGTCTGGTGCAGCCACCGTGGAAGACAGTATAGAGATTCCTCAAAAGACTAGGAATAGACTTACCATATGAGCCAGGAATCCCACTCCTGGTCATATATCCAGAAGGAACCCTACTTCAAAAAGGCACCTGCGCCCCAGTGTTCATAGCAGCACTATTTACAATAGCCAAGACATGGAAACAGTGTAAATGTCCATCAACAGGTGACTGGATAAAGAAGAGGTGGTATATTTATACAATGGAATACTACTCAGCCATAAAAACCAACAACATAATGCCATTTGCAGCAACATGGATGTTACTGGAGAATGTCATTCTAAGTGAAGTAAACCAGAAAGAGAAAGAAAAATACCATATGAGATTACTCTTATGCGGAATCTAAAAAAAGAAGAAGAAGAAGAAGAAGAACATAAATACAAAACAGGAACAGACTCATAGGCATAGAATAAAAATTTATGGTTGCCAAGGGGGCAGGAGGTGGGAAGGAACAGACTGGGAGTTCAAAATTTGTAGATACTGACAGGCATATGCAGAACAGATAAACAAGATTCTACTGTATAGCACAGGGAAATATATACAAGATCTTGTGGTAGCTCACAGTGAAAAAAAAAAATGTGACAATGAATATATATGTATGTTCATGTATAACTGAAAAATTGTGCTCCACACTGGAATTTGACACAACATTGTAAAATCACTATAACTCAATTAAAAAAATGTTAAAAAAAAAAAAAAAAGACTAGAAGTGGTGAAGGATTCTGGAAAATTAGGTTTATCTGAATTGTTTAAGGTCTTGATTTTTTAAATAAGGGTCTAGTGCTTGATTCATATATATAAGGAATCCATCAAAGATTTTAAATGCTTAAATAAAGTTTATTGAAATTAATCTGACTGCTGTACATAGTATAAGTAAAGAGAGGGAGAGATTAAATAGAGGGGTACTGGTAAGAAGCCATCACAGTTGCAAAGTAATTAGTCCTGCACTAATTTGATATCATTGGAGTGGGAAGGATGGAACAACCAATGTTAACAATATGTAGAGATAACATCCAATGAAGCAGGTTGTTGGTTGAAAGTAGATTGTAAGAAGAAGGAATCAGTCAAAAGTAAATGTCTTGTGTTCAATTCTAGATGCACACAAAACAGAGAATGCAGAAAGGGAGCCCAGTACAGGGAACTCAGGAAAAAGAGGTAGGGTTGTTTTCAGGTAGAGAAGGGGCAATAGGCTCCTATATTTCAAAGGCCAGTGAAACAAACAAGGGGCTGTTTTTTTTCTTCTTCTTCTTCTTTGCTGCTTCTTATTTACTTATTTTTGCAGTCTGGTGTCATTTGTTTTAGAAAATTTCCCACATTCTGGATTTGGTAAATTACACCCCTGTAGTAAACCATTATTACTTTTTTAATCCCAAATTTTCTATGTAAAGTAGTTGAATCTCGGAAAGTGCTTAGATTCAAGTTCTTCACCTCCTTCTCCTCTACCTCCCCCTCTGTATTCTACAAGAATACTTTATAGATGAGCTTTTTGGTTTATTTTTCTTCACAGTAAGACATAAAATTTATGGATGTTTCACTTTTACATTTGGATGTTTTGTGTCATTTGATGTGAAATTGATCAGTAGATCCAGTTCTCATGTGCCAGTTCATTTGTGATAAAATTTTCCATTACTCTTCCACCCAATGGTTTCATTTTTCTTTGATGATATTACCTAGATACATTATTTCAGATAGTTTGTTGTTGTTATTATTTGTTTTATTTTGTTTTGTCTTAGTTCTACCACTTCTTTCATATTTATTATTTGGAATTCTTCTCTAAAGAAAGTTTTTCTCTCATCTCAATTACTTGGGTATAGTAAAATACAGGACAAACAGGAGGAGCAGGATAAATTTTTATTCTTTCTACTTACTTACTAATTTTCAGAATACAGTCAGGTTATAACAATCTTCAAAGTTGACCAGTAACATACTTTATTAACTCAAGGATTTAAAAAATAGAGTCATTGATATGTTTAAATTTAATGCATACATTCCTTTTGATGCTCAAACTATTGCACCTTTGGTCAAAGAGGGCTATTTCAAGATGACTTTTGTGTCCTTTAATCTTCAGTAGTAATTCATAGCTTTCTTGTTTTCTGGAATGAAAATTTATTTCTTATCATGGAGTCCTGATTTATTTTAGTGAGTATTTTATTTGGATTGCACAATCTAGGTGTCCAGGTACCAGAAAGTCTCATTGCTACTAAATATTTTATTTCTCCTTCTAGCCCTTTTCAGTATATAATTGGGAAATATATTTTTTTCTAAGAAAGGGAAAATTAATGAGTTTTTACTGATTTTTATAAGTCAAATTAAGGATTATGTGACAAATCTATCTATCCGCCTACCTACCTACCTACCTACCTACCTATTTATCTACCTATTAATCATTTATCTATCTGCCTACCTATCCAGATTCACTTGTTTCAGTTAGCCTTTAACTTCAAAGGAGTTTTTACTTTTATACCTAATTTAGTTTTCAAATTAAATACTCAAACAAACAAAACACAAGGAAAAAGGTACAATCAAGAAGGTTGCAAAATTGTGGACCATAAATTCAGAAACCACAGAAAAAATACATTAATGATCATTTTTATTATTTACAGATTAAATCACCAAGAGCAGTTCTTGTGGGATATGTTAAAAGTGTAAGTTATTCAGTGAAAACACATTGAATATAACAAGTATTGTAATGTAATACCAAAAAAGCACTTATTATGTACATTCGCTTATGTTTCCAAACTTTATTGTTATGCTGTAGTTAGGTCAGGGATTTTTGTAGTGTAGTGTCTATAGAATTCATATTTTAAGGCTCCTAACTGGTTATTTCTCCCAATTTTTTGCACTCCCTTTCCATCTCTGACCTTGTGTCCCTTTCCTCGGCATAACTCTCCACTTGCTTATGTCTCATAGTAAAAGTCAAAATACTTACTATGCTCTGCTGGTTTGTATATGATCAGCTCTTCCCAAGCCCTCTAATTCATAGTCCTCATTGCTTATTACTAACTACCACACTCTGTCCACATTGACCTTCATTTCTAATTGCTAAGTATGCCAACCACATCCCAGTCTCAGTGCACAAAGCTGGGTTTTGATGGAGACTGGGGAGATGATGGAAATTTTTTATCACCTAGTGTTGTAGATCTTATCTTTGATTCCTTTCGCTTATTTGTGTTTTGTTATTTGCTTAAGTTATTCTATTTTCTCTGCCTTCCTGGTCAAGTAAACTACAAAATTGTTAGAATCAGTTCCTAGAAATATGATGATCTGTTTTTTTGTGAGTAGTTCCTCTACTATTATTTATTGAGTGGAAGTAGATGAGTTTATAAAATTTCACAAGATATCAAAGAATTTTATAGGAGGATGAGATTTCTTATATATAATCCGACAACTTTATTGGATCCCTGATCTGTGTTTTAGGTAAGACCTGCCTTTAGGGAGCAGGGAAAAGAGGACCCAGGAAACAGTTACGAAGAGAGCTTTCAGAAAGATAGGAGGGGCCCAAAGGAAAATGGTTTCAGTATATCAGAAAATGAAAGAAGAAACACTTTTCTTCAAAGAAGACATCAGTAGTAGTAGTTACTTCAGAAGGCGGAGGAACTGAGAAAAGTTATTGGCTTAATTTGGAGTAATAGAATAATAAAAATGGAGTCAGAAATCAGTATGATGCTGTCCAACGTATTACTGAATAACGTTGAACATTAACATGCAGTGGCTGTCTCTCACAATTTTATTTATATTGCATTCATTTTAATAGTGTTTAACGCAGTCAGAAGATGAAAACAGAGATTGTCTTATATGAATGGCATTTTTCATTGAAGTTTTATTCTCAGGTTGAATTGAATTATAAGCCATGTCTAAACACATTAAACTCAAACCTTAACTAGGTGTGACTTGCATAAACTGAGACAATTCAGAAAGCGTTTTTAAACATAGCTTTAAAGTAAACATATTAACTTGATAAATGTGATTAAATGTTCGCTATCCAGATTCATTCTGGAAAACTTTCCATTTAAAATAAGCATCTACAGCATTATTCATTATACTCAGAAGCATTAAATTAATGCCTCTTTTCAAAAATTTCAGATAGAAGAATTCTAAATACTGACTTTGGATTAGAAGTATGATGCAATATCCAGCAAAACATAAGAATATATAAAATTTAGATTTTAAAACATTTAAATTATATCCCATAATTAGTGAACAAATTTACTGTATACATTTGAAATGTCAAGTATTTGCATGATGTTGAGAATCTATTTCAGCTATCACCACCCAATTTTTTTAATGTAAGATTAAAATGAATTAACTTGTTTTTACATTTTAGGAACACATATAATGCTTCAGATTATCTTTTAAAAACATATTATGGTTAATGATTTTATTATAATTATCGATGAATTATAAATTTTTATATTGAGTATTTTTCAAATAAAAAATGTGTTTATTTTGAAAAAGAAACATTAGATAACCACTTTTAATATTTTGCAATAACTAATTCTGAATCTCCCATCACTTTAATACCGAACATAAAATTTTATACACTGACTTTAAAAATTAAACTTGTTTAATCATATTTCCACATTAGGAATTGTGCTCTTACAATCTCTGTTTAATGGCTGTATGGTACACCACTGGATGGATATAGAATAATTTTTTTAGCCAATCATTAAATATTGTTGTTTATCAATGATGGAAAAAAAGGTTTCATGGTATATCCTTGTAATCATATCTTTGTTTATACTATGGTTTCTTCACAATAATATCTAGAAGAGAATTTCAGGACTAAAGTTTATTTGCCTCTTTAAGATGTATGTTGCATAAATTGTTCTTAAGAAGTTTTATTTGCAGTGTGTAAGGATTTGTCTACTCCTTTCTCTTTGACATCACTGCATAGTACTATTTAAGTATGAAACCCAGGTATAATAGTCAACTATTGCACAACAGTGAATTTTAACAAACTTCCTTTATTTATTTGCTCACAGCATTGATTCACTCTGCGGGCCAGTGAGACTGGCTGCAGGCTTCTTTCTGGTCTAGGTCTACTTCACATCTCTCTTCCTCCTTCTTGGGCACTAAGTTAACTGGACATGTCCTTCTCATTCATGACCACCAGACTGCGCATGGACTAAAAAGAACACCTGATGTCCCCAGGCCTTGGCTGTGAACTAATTTATGATGTGCTGTGCCCCTGTCAATATCTTATTGAGCACAAGTCATATGGCAAAGCCAGAGGAAAGTGGCTGGAAAAAGAAAAGTGGTGGGAAAAGAAATTCATTCTGCCCAAGGACAAGTAGTGTCGTTTGCTGAATAATTTGAACTGTTACTTTTAGTAAAACATTATTGATTCAGTTTGCATTATTTTATCATTAAATGTCAGTATTTGGAGACATTTATCTTTTCGGTGAATAGTCCATCTATGATTTAGAAGCTTAAAAACTGTACGTATTCTCAGGCTACAAAACTTTATTCTTTAGGATTTCTGACACTGATGTAATTTTTATCAGCTACTTCCTCATCAGTATGCTACATAAATATTTACTTATAATTTTTCTTGTTTCATAAAAATTATATATTGCTGAAGTTGCATAATATATGTTTAAACACTAACTTTATCTGAACCTGTTTTGGTATATGTGGGAAGCTGGTTTAAAAAATTACCAGTTGTATTAATTTATTAAATATTTATTTAATTTATTATTTATTTATTTGATTGATACATTGAATAATTGAGACTATCCACTACACTTTTGTTAGTTTTATTTTATTAAAAACAATGTCATGCCTATTATTGCTGTCTGCATTTTTGTTTCTTATTCCTCATGATCACAGTAGCCAGAAGTTGAACTATTGCACTGGTCAACACAACTACTTCTTGTGTAAATTTAGAAATTCTACCTTCTTTTCTTCCCTCTTTTCTCTTTAATCAATTAATTCTAATCCCTATGTACAATAAATGTTTTTGTCATTGTTAGTTCTTTCACCTCATGATTCTTACTTGTTTTTATAGCTTCTTGAACACAGTGCTTAAGTAATTTTTACTCATTTTAAATATAAGCAGATTTAATATTATGAATATTCCCTATGATGTTGGTCGTTTCTGAGAAATATTAGCAATAGAGCATCTGTGGTCATTAATACCTAAATCTTTTACATGTAGTTTGGCTTTCTTTTTAAATCAGAAATTATTTAGACCATAGCCATCAACCATGTATGACCTTGATTTTAATTATTATGCTTAGTATATTTTTGAGTTAGAATTATGTTTGCATTTAGTCTCAGTGAATTGGTTTTTGTCATCTTACATTTGATTTGTTCTGTGACTCAAAAGATATTTTCAAGAGTACTCTTGTTTTTGAATTTGTAAGTTGCTAAAATTGTTGGTCTTACTTTTGTTACTTAATTCTGATGTTTGTGTGATATTATCAGAGAATGTGGCTTGTAATACTTCTATGAAAGTTGTTTGAATTTTCTTTGTGGTAAATTACCTTATCAGATTTTGTAAAGGTATAATATGTAGACTTTCTATAAACATGTGTATTTTCTATTTTTGTATGCAGATTTGTCTATGGACCTAATTTTTTGTCATTTTATTCCAACCCTGTATCTTTATTTACATGCAATTTACTAGATTATTTTGCATTTGGATAGAGGAGCATTGACAGCCATTGGACGGTCCTTATTTGGGGCATAAGTTGAGATTGCGCTTTCCTACCCTCTTGAAATTAGACCTGCCCAGGTCACCTGCTCTGAACAATGAAATATTAGGGAAAGTGATATGTGTCACTCATTTCTAGTTAAAAATTTTAATTGCTAAAACTTAATTCCTATATTTCTTTCTAATATGATGATGCTGGAAGAATAAAAGGAGATTGAACTCTCAGCCCAGAAGCTTTTGTGACTACAGTGAGCGGAGGCTCTTGCCAACCCTTGTTGGATAAGTGGCAGGAGAAAGAAATAAATCTTTGTGGTTTTAAGGCATTACATTTTTGAGGTTATTGGTCTCCAAAGCAATTTTTATTCTTGTCCACTGAAATCTTGCCTTCAGTTTTAAAATATTGGCATCTAATCAAGTTTAAAATAAAACAACTGAAGGGGAACATAAGGCAGCTAGAGCAAAGATAGTTGTGGGCCAAATTTGATCCATTTACCATCCGATAAATATCTCTGTATCATCTTTTCCCACTATGATTGATATTTTGCCAGCTTCTCTTTGAATTTCTAATAGGTATATTTTATTTATTTTTACGCCAAAGTTTTTGTTGGTTAAGTTTTCAATGTATATTTATTAAAATATACTGATTCTTCGGCCAAGGAGGTTGCAAAGCACAGAGTGTTTAGATATGAGAAACATACAATCTGTAATGGAAGATAAACATATTTGTATATGTAACTTGCATATATGTATATAAAAGGTATGTTTTTTATATATATATGTGTATTATTGAAATAAATTTCTAGTTCTAAGGTGGCACTGCTGTTGCCTGGGGTCTAAACCCAAACTGAAATAGCTTTCGTGTCCCCTGTAAATGCTCCCCTTGACCAGAAACGCAGTACATCCAGTCTGCCAATCCACAAACACCACTGACAGCTCTAGGCTTTATACTTAGTTCTCTGTTCCTTATTCGTTTTCTATTTTTCTCTTCCTGGTTCCTTATTCTTTATCCTGTAAAAGCTTCCTGCCTTCCTCCTGATTTTGCTGTGTCTGAACCTCTGAGAACAGAGACTGCCTACTTCATGCAGTGTTTCATAAATTTTCTTTATATCGCCTATATTGTCTTTAATCACTTTTAACAATAGATATACATGTTATATGTGTAGGACACATATATATGGCAGCTTTTCTTTATATTATTTCCAGCCAATCAATTCTCAAATAAACAGTTTTTTTTTCAATCTGTATGTGAAATATCTATTCAAATAAATAATAAGAGCATTTATTTAAATAATAATGTAAATAACTTGGAATAAATTGGGGGTTTGGGTTTAACATATACACACTACTATATATAAAATAGATAAACAACAAGGGCCTACTGTATAGCACAGGGAATTATATTCAGTATCTTATAATAACCTATAATGGAAAATAATCTGAAACAGAATATACATATATGTATAACTGAAATCTCTTTGCTATACACCTGAAACTAACACAACATTGTAAACCAACTATACTTTAATTAAAAAAAAGAATAATGTAAATGAATGAGGAAAAATACATTTATTAAATGCCTCTCTGTAAGTAGGTACTCTTAAACATTATGCAAGCAAGAATCAATTGGATACTTCTAAAATTCTAATGAAATATGTACCCCATTGCTATCCCCATTTAGCAAGTAAAAAAAAAAATGAACTAAATATCAGAGATGTAAAAGGTCATATAGTGGATGAAGGAAGTGGCCTTGAAACCAATCTGTCTGAATTTGAAACCCACACAGACTCATTCTCCACTTGATCCCAGCCCTCACTTCACAAAGGCCTGAAAGCAAAGCCGATGGGCATGTGCTGTCAGGGTGGGGATGACAGTGTGGGGATGGCAGTCATTGGGAGGCTTGTGCCAGGAGATCTCACTGCTCTATAAGCCCCATTCCTGGTCACTTTCTCAGCTCACTGATCTCTGCTAGTTGACTCTTAGAATTGTCATCCCTGGATATTGTCAACTGAAACAAACAAACAAAAAACACAACGTTGAGAGTTGTGAGTTAAGTTTTACTGGGGGTAAAATGAGGATTATGGCTCTGAGGATCTGCTCCGAGGAGATAGAAGGGAATATCAGTATTCTCTATGATTTTAGTGAAGGTGGGCATGTCCACTCAAGTACACATTTAGGCAGAGGCTTGCTGCTAGTCTCAAGGAGCAAATGTCACCGTTAATGATTTTAGCATATTTCTAGATATAAGGAGATGCAAGATTTGGGGCCCCTAAAATTTCCTAAAAATGTCAAACTATCTGCAGGCCTGTTCTGCCAGTTTTCCCAGAGCCCAGAGCACCATCATTCCTGATCTCCACCCTCTACTCCTTTCAGGGTGTGTTGAAGGTCAGTGGCTGCAGTGGCTCATGATTTAATCCTTGTAGAGGTAGATGGCAAGTGGCAGTTTTTAGCTAACATTATCAACCTTTGGTAGGCTTTTTGCTTGTTTTCACTTTCTCCAAATCTGTCCCTAAAGAGTCACACATCATAGGCAGTCACTTCATTTCTCTAGATCAGGGTTGTCAGTAGCCAACTAAAAAATTTAGACTCAAGTTTTTTATAATAAGGTACATTATTTGATAAAGATTACATTTTTCTAAAAAATAATAAGAGATAACCCAGAACTCACAGTATTAGCAGACACACTGCTGATTTTTCACAAATAATTGCATTGAATGCTCAGATTTTTACTTTTTCTAAGAGATGCTATTATTAACTCATTTTTTTCAGATGAAGAAGCAAGGCTTCAGGCACTTTTGTGTTTGGCTCAAAGTCATGCCACCAGTAAATGAGGAGCCTAGATTCAGACCCAGGATTGCAGTGAAATATTTATTTCTCAGTGAAGTATGCATTGCAGGGTTGGTAGGAGGGACAATTTAGAATAGTAAATAGCATTGACATCTATGCTGCATTTACTTTCTCTTTCTTAGTTATCTTTACATATATTTTTAAAACCATAGAACACGTACTACCATCAAGCCTGTTTCCTGCTCAAGTAACTCATTCCCCCTCAGTCCTCTTTCTTTCAGTTTTCAAAATCTGATTCCATTTTAAGTCGTTACCTCATCAGTTCTTCAAGGCCATTGCTCCATTTCCTACTCTCTATCTTCCCCATCCTTTATTTACCTACACTTCTCTCCTCCCTTCTTTTATTGCATGTCTTCTCCCTGCAGCCGAAAGCTAATTACAGGTTGTATGATCACTGGTCATTGTGCACATTTTTAAGTACTGTATAGATATATTTCAGGATCTAAGGATTGTTTAAAGAGTTTGCATTTTATTCTACTGACTCTTATAGATTAACTAATTCTTGAATGGACTCTGAATATTTGTAGCTCCAACTACTCTTATTCTGAAGATTTTCCAAAGTAACATTTGATCTGGGGTTACCATTGGCTAGTTCTAAAGAGAAAGAACGCTCTTTAATCTTACAGCTGAGGGTTTTTAGTTCACTTACTTAAAAAAAAATCTAATACATTGCAGTTGAAATAAGTACTAATTTCTTTGTCTAAACGTTGATTTGAAACGTCTTATTCTAAGGGATGTCAATGACTTTTTCTTGAAAAAAAGTTTAGAAAATTGGTGTTAAATATGGTTAGTGGTTTCTTTACTGCAGGACTCAGAGGTTTCATTGTGTTAATATTTAAATGTACTTAAAATTTTTGTGGTCACATGATATCCATTAACATTTTGGGGGGGATGCCGATGATCCCAGGACACAGCTTGAGACACCCAACTATTCTATCATCTTAAATCATTCCATATTATCTTAAAGTGGTCCAGGATTAAAGGAAATTTTATCTTCAAATCTGTGCAGATAAAAAATTATTTACTGTGTTAGAATTTAATCCAAGCCACTTAGAAAACTTTTATTTGTTGCCTACTGTGTTTGTGGCACTGTGTAGGAGAAAATGAAGACCAAAACACAGATCAAACACATTTTGAAAATAAGCTCTGAATCTTGTTTTCAGGATGCTTATCTACTAAGCCCATACGAGTCCTGCTCATAATGAAATGTGATAATGGTTTTCAAATTCAATACAAAATTATTTGGTCCCAAAATGTGATGATTTTATGTTGTATCTGGCTCAATATTGTGTTTCGGAGATTTATCTATGTTGTTTATATTAGCAGTTTGCTTCTTTAATTGCTGTTTATTGTGTGAATATATCACTTCTTGATGTGTGTTTGTTGTCTCCAATTTGTGGCTAATATGAATAAAGCTGCTGTGAACATTTGTGTACAAAAAAAAAAAAAAAAAAGACATGAAAAGAACGTTTTTTTTCCCCTGCCTCAGAAAGTGCTGAATTTTTATGATAACTAAGTAAGTCTTGCTTAGTAAGTCTTGGTTTGGTTGATTCTTTACATTTGTGAATATATGCTTACTAGTGTCTCATTGTGATTTAGTAAACACTGACGGTCTACTAAACTATTTAAATTTTAAAAAGCTAACATGGATGGAAAATAATAGTTGCTTTGGAAGAAGAAAAGAAGAGAGATGTGACAATGATGACCTTATTTTAAAGGGTTTGCAAATTTAACTAATTTTTTTTTTACCCTATTCATCTGAGTTTACAGGTTGGGACTACTCTTTAAAATAATTTCTAGTATCTCTGGTGATTTTTCTAAGCAGAGAAGAAAAATTCACACCATTGTAAAGATATAACAGCTAGAAGGTACATAAATGTCTGAATGGTTTTATGACAGGCATTAACATCCTTAATAACTAAGTGGAATGAATCTGTAATGGACTGACTGATTAATAGGATGTTAATGGGTCCAATAGCTGCGTTGTGATGGAGTAATTCTGTACGGCTTATCTGGATTTGTATCTGCATCCCAAAGAATAAATACAATGTAAATCAATGGCAAGAAAATATTGCTAAATAATAAAATTTACATTTACTCCCTTTTAAAGGAAGAAAAAAAAACAATGCAGGGGTAAAATGGATAGGGTCATTTAATAAGCTGTTTTCTCAGTCTATTTGTTAAAGAATATTTATGAGTCCTTAATACCAAAAAGTTTTTTTTAATACTCCTATACTTCCACAATTAGAAAAGATTATGACAAATCTGACTTTAAAAGATCATATAAGACATTACAGGCAATAGTTGTCAATGAAGGAAGAACAACTGGCACGCCCTGGAAGATGTGGGATGGAGTTGGGCTTCCTACCTCCAGAATCCGTGTGTGACTACCTGGTGCTTCAAGTGCAGGTTTTGGGAGAAGTCCACGCGCCTTGTGGACTAAAGCCCTTGTGACCATCCCGACAGAGCAAACCAAGCAAAACAAGAGTTAGAGTCCACCTGCTCTAAAGTCATGTGCGCACATGTCCTTCGATACCCTGCCCAACGTCTCTGAGCTGAATCTGAGTGATGTTCCCTCCGTATCCCCCAGATCTTATACTGTCTGATTTTCCATAGAGTGCTGTAGATGAAAATTCAGGACTGACAAGACACACCTGGAAGAGCAGCCTCTTAGTTGTCATTCAGAGCAATGCCTTGATGCCCAACTGACACCAAGGCCAAGGAGTTCTCAGCCCTGAAGGAGCTAGGGCTACCAGTGCAGGCCAAACCTAAGAATTATAGTGGTAGAGCAAATGCTTAGCATGCATGAGGTTCCAGGTTCAATCCCCAGTACCTCCTCTAACAATAAATAAATAAACCTCATTATCTCCCCCAACTAAAAAAAATTAAATTAAAAACAAAATTATAGGTGGAGCTGGGGCACCTGCACAGCCAGCTTGCTGAAAGAATGGCAGCTGAGGGCTGCAAACACTACCTCTGCCTTGTCTGGGATCCTATTTTTACTCTACAACTTTATAATTAGCAACAGTAAACAAGAGATCTACATAGTGGTGTCTGGGCTTCACCCAGACCCTTCTTTTACACATCAGCCCTACCAAACTTTGCAGACACGATAAAAATCCAAAAGTATTTTTACCAGATGAAGCAGTGTCAAATTCCAAAGTGGAGTTTACAAAAAGGAAAAAAAAAAAAAAAAAAGACCCTACATCTTCATCTTGGAGGCTTGGGGAGGAATTTTGCTCACTCCTGGAAGTCTTTCAATTGCTAAGCTCCTTATCACATATTTTTTTTGCATTTCAAGTAGAAATTTTCTTTTGCTTGAGATTTGCTGACAGTCTAGAGATGGATCTGTAACCATAGACCTGACCTATGTCTCCTGTACATCATAACTTAACAGAAGCCTAAAGTCAGTGTTTTGAGCTGAGACATTTTTACAGGTAATTGTGCTGCTTGGAGTATTTTAGCATAGAGGAGGAGAGAAAAATTCCTGATATTTTCCATGCTCATATGTGCAAATAGGTCTAAAATGAATGACTCGTAACACAACACTCCATCCTATAACTGGTCTCATTAATCACTTTTTTCCCAGCTACTGCTCAGTCGCGGCCGCCGCCTTGTTCGCAGCACAGAGGACCTCGGGAGAGAATCAGTGCTAAATATAAGTCCATGAACACATGCGCATGTGCGTAAACAGGGGAAGCTTCGCGCTGGGGCATCGTAATCCAACGCCACGGCTCAAGTTTCTCCTTCCCCGCCCAGCTTCAAGTTAGGGGTCAGGCTGCTGTACCGTGCGGATGCTGGGCTGCTGCGGGGACCAAGACTGTATTTCCGAAACCTGCACTTTAAAACCACATCTCCTTTAGGTAGCCTCTGGGGTCTTACCAGTTCCACCGCACTGAAAAGTGTTCTTCGTGGATTTTAGTAGTATGGACACATGCAGTAGCTAGGAAACACTCCAGAATAGCTCAGAAAACACTGAAAACTAAAGGCTGCTAGGAGGGATGTACCTTACAAGATACCAGAATATAATAATGATGCCTGTGTTACTAAGCAAGATGCTGTTTCCACAGAAATGAACTTGTGGACTAGTGAAACAGCATAGAAAGCTCAAAAGTAGAGTCCCACATGTGTGGAGATTCGAAATATAATGAAAGTGGCGTTTCAACAACTACAGCAAAAAGAAACATTTTAAGAAATGGTGCCAGGACACCTGAATCACCCATTTAGGAAACAATAAAATTAGATTCCTATCCAACATCAAACCTAAGAATAAACTTCAAAATAATCAGAGATCTAAATGCAAAGAATAACAATGTAAGTACTAGAAGAAAAACAGGTAAATCGCTCTATAATTTGTGTGTTTGAGAAGTTTCTGACTATGACTCAAAATCTAGATGCAGTAGAAGTCAGCACTGATATTTATAACCATCTAATAATGACATTAATGATGATAATAACAACAGCAAATTTTGCATGGCAAAAAAAAAAAATACACACCTTAAGCAAACGCAAAAAAAAAAAAAAAAGAGAGAGAGAAAAAATACTGGCTGGAAAACTTGCAATATATGCTACATATAAAAAGCTAATAGCTCTAACAGATTAAGCTTGCAAAAAACATTTACTATTCAAAAAATAAAATAAAGCCAACAAATATGGCTTTAAAAAATAAAATATTTTCCAAACTGAAATACATAACTTTATTTCCAATGAGTTATCATCACACTGAGAGGGACTAAACAGAATCAGTTGAAATAAATTATGAAGTCTTTTAAAAAATTTGTAGTCATAAGGGTTAGCGATTCTCGTAATACCATGTTGTCGATAACTGAATACATAAGTAAAATATATTGAAAATAATGGGAGCCACATTCTCCCTGTTGAGGAAGAGAATTACAAAGAAGAAAGACTGGATTGATTTCTGTGCCATTGGATTGGAATGGAAGTATTAAGATGATCTTATAAACTCAGTACATTTATCTATAGCTATATAACATTTACCTGTATCTAATACTGATATGTATGTGTGTCATGTGTGTGTGAGTGTATGTATGAAAATAATTTCCAAGCTGTTCCCTAAAAGGGTCTAAAAGCAATGACATCAGTATCACTGTACACACCTAATGTTCACTTAAAATAATGAGGGCTTTTTAGGGAAATGGTTGATTCCTGGGCCAGAGCAGAAAAAATATCAAATAAGCCTGAAATATCAGATGTCAGAAGTTATGCCAGGAAGTAGAAAGTGCTCAAAAAGTGCTGAAAACATGTCAAAGCTGACAGTAATCAGCTTAGATGGGCTCTCACTAGCCAAATATGGATTAATTTGAACAATTAAACAATGATAGAAACAGGTTTTAACCCACTGAATAAAATAAGAATCTATCAGTCTATACTGACATAAGCAAAGAAATGAATATATAAGTAACTGGGGGCATGGGGAAAGGAAAGCTTTACATTAACAGAAACATGACAATAAATTGAAGTCCAATGATGGAGTTAGAAAATCATCTTTTACTATGATCACTGCACTGACTGACGCTGGCAAGAATAAGCAGCAGGTGCTGATACTAATGGTAAAAATATGATGAGGACCAGGATATTTTCATGGACTCGAAGTATCTCCCCACAAATTATTTATTCATTACAAAAAGGAAACAGACATTTTCTTGTGGGAAATCTAGCAGACACTACCTTGTCCAAGTGATTAATGTTAACATTAGCAATACGAGAACAAGCCAAATTTATATACCTCCTTACATGATGCACAGGGAAAGACACAACATCACTTCTGTGGCGTTTCCTGCAAAATTGAGAACACAAATCTAATTATGGTGAAATGTAAACTAAAGGGATCAAAAACGTTAGCATGTGGTAAATCCCCGTAAAGGATATACTGGTGTTCTTTGGGCTAGTCTTGCAGAATTTCCTCCAAGTTGGAAATTATATAAAAATAAAGGTACAAGAATTACAGGCATAACCACCAAAGGTTACACGTAGAAATGCTTGGTGACTGGAAATCAAGATGCATGGATGGGTACATATATAATTTTATATGCAAATAGTTTGTTATAGATCTAAGGCTTTTATTTGTAATATTTTGTTAGTAACTTGAAATTATTTCGTGAGAAAAATGGTGTTTTTTTTTTTTAATGTGAGATGAGTGACCTCAAGTACGTGGATTTTTTAACCTAAGCTTAAGACGACACTAAATAATTATATGATTTAATATTAAATAACCTGACTCCAAATACAGTGTTTTACTTCTCTGTGTGGCTATCATCTTTTGGGTGGAAATTCTCACTGGTGACTTTTTTTCCCTACCATCCAGAGCTAAGACCTAGTTAAGCAAGATTTCTTCTCCTTTGGCAGAGCAGAT
This sequence comes from Camelus ferus, assembly GCF_009834535.1. Lineage (NCBI taxonomy): Eukaryota > Metazoa > Chordata > Mammalia > Artiodactyla > Camelidae > Camelus > Camelus ferus. The sequence goes on from NC_045696.1 coordinate 28,269,651, forward strand.
TTTTTTTTTCCTATTTTAAACTGTTCATGTCAAATTTGCAATTATGGGTTTTATTCAGGTCTCTGATAGAAGTTCGCAACTTTTATGACACTCAGCCTTTCTTCTTTTCTCCAAAAGTGGTCCATTCATTCCTAAAACTGAGGTAACAGGGAATTGACAGTTGATTGCTTGAGCACTCAGCTCTCCTGACTTAGGCCTGCTTAACGTATTCGGTCTCAGAATTCCCACTCTTTCCTGCCAGCTCAGCAGTACACTTTAAATGATTTCTTTAAAGTCTTTATCCAACATTTTTAGAGGTTTGATAATAGAGAGTTTCAGAAACATTAAATTGACATATCACCTGAAATGGAAAATTCTGCTTGTTTTTTCCCCTCTAAAGAGTAAAACTGGTATGGGGAGGAAGTCGTGCATTAACGGTCAGTGGTAGCTCAGTTTATCCAGTGATTTGGTACATTTATCATAAGGCCAAAAGTAAACACCTTATATGATTTTCTTAAATCTTACCCACACTAAGGTCTATTTAGACTGATTGTAGCTATCAGAAAATGTGCTAAATATTTTCATTCAGTTAGGTTAAAATATCTCAGGTTCTGTGTTATCAATATAGCTTCATAAAATGTAATATATATGTGCATATATACATATATATTTAGTTTAAATAATCTACATAAACATTGTCAGAGGAAGTTAATACTTTTAATGAGCAATAAGCTCATAAATTGAGGAGAAACGATCTAATAGAGAAAAGGTCAATATTTATGAAGATTTTCACAGAAAATTAAATCAAAACACTTGATAAATATGTGTAAAGCTATGACTAACATCATTATAAATCATGTAATATCTTTTTTTTTGAAAAACAAAAGAAGATCCAATAGACCATATTCCTACCAGGGAAAACAGTACTCTCACATACCACTGCTGCTAATGGTAATAGTCTATGGAAGACAGTTTTTCATTATCCATAAATTAAATTGTTAATTTCATATATTAAATTAAGGTGACATATTCTTCAACAAAGCAAACCCATTTTCAGGAAGTCTATCACTCTTAAAAAGTAAGCATCTATGGGAGAGATTATAGATGCAAGGATGTTTACTGCAGAATTATTTTTACCAGCCAAAAAGTGCAAACACTGGAAAGTACAAAGCTTGTGAGCAATTGCAAAATTTTTGATATAATTGCAAACTGGCATATTATGCAGCTATTAAAAATAATCATTTTGAAACCTTCATTTAACAAAAAGACATATCTGTAAGACATCGTCAAGTAGAAAAAGGCTAGTTATTATGGAATTCATACAAGTATGATTGTATTTTAAAGGGAAGAATGTCAAGATTTTCATATATAAAATCTTACCTATTTATATAATATCCACATAGATATATACATGGTTTGTATATAAGGCTAATAAATGCATGTCACATATTTGTGTAAAATTATATAGGCTTGGAGGAAAATATGGAAATATACCTAAGAGATGGTTTAAAAAGTTTAAATAAGTTGAAGAAAAGGGAAAGTTAAGGTGAAAAGAAGACAAGAAAGAAAAAAAATGTAACCTTTAAAAAAATTACCTAAGCACTTAAATGTAAAAATATATATAATATATAATATTCATTTCCTATATATAACAAGTATATTATATATATAAATATATAATATATAGTTTACATTTAAGTGCTTAGATGTGTATATATATATGTGTGTGTGTGTATATGTGTATATATATACTTAGAATGTCCTACATATGCATTATAATAAATATTGTTTAAAATAAATTATCTTAAAATTATTAATGCTCAATTTAAAATGCATATCTTTTAAATTTTTATAGCAGTTTCTCCACAGAGTATTAGCTGTTGAATCTTAGAAGTGGAATAGACCTTGGTTTACAAGTAGATTGACTGGATTCTCTCTGTAACTTTAAAGTCCAAATAGTTAAAAAGTGTGTGTGTACTTGAGTTTTTGACATAATAACTTGAAAAGATGCTACAAATGTCATCATCTATACATTTTCAAGGAACAAATTAAAAATACTGCAGACTTGAACTTAATTCAGACGTTAGTAAAAGTAACGTGAGTATAAGTGAATGAATCCCCACATATTGGAAACTTCTCAGCGCATACCTCGTGGTTTCAGGGTCTCTGTGCTCACCTCTCTTAGCAGCCTTTGAGGAGGGAGGTGTGTCCACTGTACTCAGGAATGAGTTATTAACACCTTCTCCTGCCTTGGTGTGCTCATCAGCTTTTGCGCCTACAAGATAATGGGGAGGGTGAGGCTTGCCACCCCTTTGCTGGCAGAGTCCTAGATGAAAGAACTTTGCTTCTCTGCCTGAGCTGTTCTCTTCTGTGGCCCCAATGTGGTTTAAGCCTGAGTGTCAGATGTCACTTCACCCTTTCAATTCTCTGTGCTCTGGGTACTATACATTAATACTGTACACTGCATGGCTTAAACAACAGAAATTTATTTCTCACAGTTCTGGCGCTGGGAGGTCTAAGATCAAGGTACCTGCTGACTAGGTTCTTTGTGAGAGAGCTCTTTTCAGTTTACAGAAGACTGGTTACCTTCTTCGTGTGTTCTCACACGGTGGAAAGAGAGTGAGCAAGCTTTCTGGTGTCCCTTCTTGTAAGAACACTAATCTTATCAGATTAGGGCCCTGCCCTTATGACCTCATTAACCGTAATTACCTCCATAATGGCCCTAACCCCAAATGTAATTACATAGTGTGTTGGGGTGTCAACATATGAGATTTGGAAGGACACAAACATTCAATCCATATCAGTTACCTGAGGCTTAAAGCAGTATCGTTCCTGCTTTCAATCTCACAAAATCTCTCATAGAAACAACTCTTTGCTGTCAGTACTTGAAAGTAGAGCACTGAATCTGGCAGAACTTAGATGCCAGGCTTTTTCTTTGATTGTCCTCATCGCTCTCATTGTCTCTTCCCATGAGCTTATGAACCATCTTTTCACCTACCGGTACTTATATACATAAGATGTATGTACATAAGTATACACACACACATCTATCTTGTACATAGAGACATAATGTAACAACAGGAAAATGTGGGTGGAGATGGGATAGGCACGGGGATCCCTCTTGTCCCCCAGGACATTCAATCTTGATTATGAATCAGCCAGAATAGTATTTTACATGTAACTAGCTATCATTATTTGAGAGTGTGTATATAAACTTAAGACAAATCTTAATCAGCTTATCCCAGGGGAAAGCTTCATAATCAGGCTACTGGATCTTTAGAGACTGAAATGGAAAGTTGAAGAAAACCAAGAGAGTGTAAAATATAATACTGTAATCATGATAAAGAAATAAAATTATTGTTTCCTGCTAATTAAGGAGAAGGGAGAACATATGCAGTAAACACTAATGTAAACAGCAAAAGTATTAGAAAAATCACTATGATTCTTAGGGCAAGCATTATTTTATTTTGTTTCTAGTTTGGTATGTTTCAAAAGAGTTGAAATTCTTATAGTTATACAGAGTAATGACATACTCAAAAGAGGCAGAATAACTTGAATGACAAAACTTCATTCAAATTAATTCTCAACAGCATGAAGCATTGTTTATTTATAAAGTCACTAATATTTACCAGTTAGAATACTTGACCAAAAAAGATCCAATACTTACAGTGACCTTGGGAAAAGTGACATGTGTGCTTTATATCACAGCATTTCAGAATTAGCAATAAGTAATGAGGCTGGCAAAGATAACCATCAAATAAAAAACATAAGTAATTAACTGCAGCAATGTAGAGAGGATAACGTGAGTCTGGGAAATGGGCCAAGATAAAGGTCACAGTAAGTGTGTTTTTTAAAATGATGGATAGGATCTAGAAGACAAAAGAAAATTTTGATGTAAAGAAAATATGGCGGTACTTATATATTCTGGAGATCAAGCCTTTGTCGGTTTCATTTGCAAAAATTTTCTCCCATTCCATAGGTTGTCTTTTTGTTTTACTTATGGTTTCCTTTGCTGTGCAGAAGCTTGTAATTTTCATTAGGTCCCATTTGTTTATTCTTGCTTTTATTTCTATTGCTTGGGTAGACTGTTCTAGGAGAACATTTTTGAGATGAATGTCAGATAATGTTTTGCCTATACTTTCTTCTAGGAGGTTTATTCTATCTTGTCTTATGTTTAAGTCTTTGATCCATTTTGAGTTTATTTTTGTGTATGGTGTAAGGGAGTGTTCTAGCTTCATTGATTTACATGCTCCTGTCTAGTTTTCCCAGCACCATTTTCTGAAGAGACTGTCTTTATTCCATTGTATATTCTTGCCTCCTTTGTCAAAGATTAGTTCACGATTTAATGAGAAAAAAACAAACAACCCAATCCAAAAATGGGCAGACAACCTAAACAAGCAATTCTCCAAGGAAGACATACAAATGATCAATAGGCACATGAAAAAATGCTCTATATCACTAATTATCAGAGAAATGCAAATCAAAACTATAATGAGGTATCACCTCACACCAGTCAGAATAGCCATCATTCAAAAGTCCACAAATGATAAATGCTGGAGAGGCTGTGGAGAAAAGGGAACCCTCCTACACTGCTGGTGGGAATGCAGTCTGGTGCAGCCACTGTGGAAGACAGTATGGAGATTCCTCAAAAGACTAGGAATAGACTTACCATATGACCCAGGAATCCCACTCCTGGGCATATATCCAGAAGGGACCCTACTTCAAAAACACACCTGCACCCCAATGTTCATAGCAGAACTATTTACAATAGCCAAGACATGGAAACAACCTAAATGTCCATTAATAGATGACTGGATAAAGAAGAGGTGGTATATTTATACAATGGAATACTACTCAGCCATAAAAACCAACAACATAATGCCATTTGCAGCAACATGGATGTTACTGGAGAATGTCATTCTAAGTGAAGTAAGCCAGAAGGAGAAAGAAAAATACCATATGAGGTTGCTCATATGCGGAATCTAAAAACAAAAACAAAAACAAAAAACAAAAATATAAAACAGAAATAGACTCATAGACATAGAATACAAACTTGTGGTTGCCAGGGGGATGTGGGGGTGGGAAGGGACTGGGATTTCAAAATGTAGAATACATAAACAAGATTGTACTGTGTAGCACAGGGAAATATATACAGGATCTTGTGGTGGATCACAGCGAAAGAGAATGTGACAATGAATGTATGTATATTCATGTATAACTGAAAAATTGTGCTCTACACTGGAATTTGACACAACATTGTAAAATGACTATAACTCAATAAAAACGTTTATATTAAGGAAAAAAAAGAAAATATGGTGGTACTAATTCTTAACTCATTACTCTAGATAAAATTGAAAATGTGCAAAGAAAAAAACACTCACTACAATTGGAATGCAATCAGATTTTAAAATCCCCCAATTAATTATACATTTTTAATAAATATATGACTTCTTTCCCTTTTTGTACAGTTAATTACAATCTATTTGATTTCAAAACAAATACATATATGTTAAGAAGCATGCTTCAGGCAATTTTATTTATTGTGTTAATTTAAGCCTTATGCATAATGACCTTAAACTTACAACTTAATATGTAGATAAGGCAATACTATACACCTCTAGGGCAACCCAAGATGATTCATGGTACGTAAAGAGGAGGGCAGTTAGCTTAGGAAAGTCTTTGAACACTGGAGGATTCTGAATGAATCCAAAACTCAGAGGGAAATGAAGTGTTGACGTTTCAAAGAATGTGGAAACTAAAAAGAAAAGGTCAAGAGGGCGAAAGTGGGGCAAGAGAGAGCCTGCCATGAGGATGGATGTATTCGGGGGCTATTATAGGACTTGTGCAAGAATAGCAAAAGTTTTGATGGACATATCCACCTGGAATTTGGAGGAATGGAGCATTTTGCTTACTATTCTCATGCTACACACAAACACACACACACACACACACACACAAGATCAAGATACTAATGATAACAATGCAAAAACTACTCAATTCACTGAAATTCCAATACTTTAACTTGAGGAAAATGCCACTGGGAAGGATGTAAGATGTAGTAGATTTTGAAGAATAACATAACAAGAAATTCCAAAGGAAACACATGTCTTTGGCTTTGAATCAAATTTTACTTCAATTTTCAGCAAACTTTTTTTGGGAAGGTGACCTGGTCACCGTACCCACTGGACTATTACTAGAACTCCAAGTAGGTTTCAATGTGAAATTCTGCCAGTCCTCTACCAGCTGAATGAGATGTGGCAAAGGAGAATACTGGTGCTACATCTTGTGAATTCATAAATTGAACTTTCATCTCTGACTATGTGTAACTCATTCAGGCTCTAGTGAATCATCTTAGTTAAATGAAGAAATAGTTATTATTTTCCAATTACATTATTTTACAGGTTTATATTTAATCGTACTCCTGGTAGTACAATTTTCCAGTTTCACACACTTTTATTTATTGATCTAGCACTTAAAACAAAAGTTGTGGTAATTAAATAGACCATGACCTTGATATAGACATATAATTTGGAAATTACATTTCCTAATATAATTATTATGTAAATTTTACATATATCTAAACTTCCTCTTAATTACACTTAGCTCTTTATTATCCAGGAGTTGTGTATCTGATTTAACACATCAGATCTGTAACTCTTACTGGCTCTATTATTTTGGTCATTTAGCTATTTAATCATTTATGAATCCATCACTTTGAGGACTCCTCCTGTTTGCAGTACTTGTGACAAGTTGTGTGCCAAAACAGAGCAAAATAATAGCAAATATTTTATGCATTAGTATTTCCATTATTGTTTGGCTACCCCCATTGGAAATTTCTAAAAAATTAATAAATAAAAATTATTTTATTTGGTTTCACGCATTCTTCAACTATAAAAATCTGATTATATTTTGAATTAGAAAATTGCATTTATTTTACACTGCTTGTAAACTTTTGATCATAAAGCTACAAAGTAAGAGGACAGCAAAATTGTAATAGAGTTCTGGTACTACTTAGGAAGTAGGAAGCATTGTTTAAAAGATGATTAGAAATTAAAGTGCAAGGTTTTAAAGTTTTTTTTTTCCATAATTTCACAGACCTTTATAAATTACCATGTTCTATGAAGTGAAAAGTTTTTTTCTGTTACACATTGTGTATCTCCAATGTACAAGACAGAGAAGGCACTTAACATTAGTTGACTTACAATGCAGTTTTTCAGTTACCCAAGTAAAAGAGACTGCTAGTCACTCTACTATCCCCATAGTAGGGTCAAGATTTGAATTAAGAATAAGGATAGGGTTAGATTGAAAAATATGTACCTTTGAAAAAGATTATTAATTGGCTATATATGAAAAAATGTTTCTTTTTTAATTCTCTAGTGTTAAATATTTAGGCAACTGGAAGATTTGAATAAAAACACAATACAAATTATTAAAATGATTACTTCAAAGACTCATTTCATTGGAAAAAAATACAACTGATGGCAATAACTTGGGAGAAAAAGATGACGGTTCAAATATGATAATTCCAGTCCTCAGCAACATGAAGCAGGTGGAAAGAAGGCAGCTGGGATGTGAGCTGGGATGTGGACCAGTGTTTATGGCTGCCAAGAGACCCAAATACAGAAGCACTCCCTGCTGTTGGAGGAGAGTAATAAAACTAGCCAACATCTGGGTTTTTAATTAGTTGAGGACAGGGTTTCTATCTCTGGAATCAGGTGAAGGGGCCACCATTTTCTGAAAGATTGTTCAGTATCAACAGACTGTTGACAAACCCTAACTCTAGTAGACCATGGGTTGTGTTAAGGGCTATGCTATAATCACTGAGGAGAATGTGGGGTGTTCAAGTAGGGACCAAGTCTCGTGGACCGATAAATACAGCAAATAAAAGTAGTGCAGGAGAGCTACAACTCTGAGTGCTTATGACGTTAAAGGAGACCTGGAGAGTAACGTGGAAACCAGCCGTTAACATAAGTCTCCTAGCCATTAGACCTTAAAATATTCTTGAATGCTTTAAGAGAGCAAAAGCCAGCGCACTTGAAAGCAGCGGGTGCCAAGGTCAACTCAGTAAGAACACAGGCTCTTTGCCCCTTGTCTTCTTTCTTACTTCCAGCTGTGCACAGAAAATTCAAGAGCCACAGGTCTTAACTGAAGCCAAAGTCACTTCAAAGTTTCTCCCTAATTATGAAAGAGACATTAAGAAACTTCTCCTCTGTGTGTGCATGTGTTTTTTTTTCCCTTTCAGTTATCCTGAGGTAGAGTACATGTCTTATCCACTCTCTTTGAAGGAGAAAAACAAAAACAAAACAGAACAAAAACTAAGGCAATCACATCCTGACAGCACCCTCAATAATATAATATCTTTGGTAAACAAACCGAAAATAATTTCCCAGGATGCTAGAGCTCTGGACCTCAATTCTGAAAGTGCTTAGCAGTGATTTTTGTTTGTTTAATTCCTAATGGAAGTGCCAGTTTTCCTATTGATTTTTCAACCTCCCCTGACAGTATTCTCACATGTCTATGCAGTCTGCCTTATAATCTACAGGTCCATGCCGATAGAGTCATCTACACCTATCAATCAGAAAGGATTTATTAAACACAGGCTATGTACCCGGTGTTCTAGGGAATAAGAAAGAAGTGAAGGACACTCTCCTGGCTCTAAAGAGACGAACCAATATTTTGTCACAATCAATAATAAGACTGTGTGAGTGTAAACAGGAAGTATATTATCTGGTAAAGGATACGATTTCTCTAGCTGCTTGAAGACAGTGCAGAAATGTACTGATAATGATAAATCTGGCATATTGGGTCTTTGGGCATAGAGCATTTTGCTACTCTGTTTTTTCTTGCTTTTAAGTTTGTCAGGAATGTATTTTACTCTGTTTTATTTTTCCAATTCCCTTTTGGGTGACACTGATTTTTACTCTCTCCTTGGTCTAATTTTTAGATTGAAGTCTTACATATGTTGGTGGTCCTTGTTTGGGGACCAAACTGATGTTAGCACACGTGATAGAATGATAAATATATTTGCTAATCTTAATATGACTGCTTATTTCTCTATTCTTTAGTGTTTTGGAGGAAATTAGAGGATATAAATATTGTCAATGCTAATCTCTGGAAGTTTACAAATACAGATTAGAACCTTAACTAAACAGATTCATTTCAGTTTCAGGGTATGTTTGGTTATGTGCACTGGGGACGTGGTATGAGGTGGCGTCCTGTATACAGTGACACCATGAGTGGGATAAAATCTGTAACTGCTCCTCTCTCCTAAGCATCCTCTCTCAAGGTTTTAGCTTCCCTTTGAACCTAGCTGGGTCATTATTTCATCACTTTTCCGAATGGGATAATCATACCCTCCACTTTGCCTGCTGCTAAGGGCTGCTCTTTTTCTGCTGTGTATTCTAGCTTCAAAATGGAAAAATTCTCCATTTCCCATTATTTATTAAGTTTTCACAGATCAAGTTATTATGAAAATAGAAAAGTGAAATAAACCCACAAGCAAGAAAATACAATAGGGCAGTAGCAAGCAAGAATATGGGAATATTTTTGTAATCAAGAATCAAGACACTGCTTGGCATACCTGTCACAAATATCCAGGCGTCTATAGATACATAATTCTGTCAATATGTTTGTTGACCAGAGCATGTTCTGTAGCTCTGTAGCTGTGAGCTGGTCTACTTTTGTGCAGTTTGCTAGTCTTCTAATGATACTGAGCTTAGTTGCTTCCTCTCTCTCTCTCACTATGTGGAAAACAATCTTGCACAACCTTATGTATGATCTATTTTCTATTGTAAAAGAACATGCCTACATTAGATGCCCCACTAACTTCTTTGTAATACACATTTCCTACATTTCTTAGATTTTTTTTCCTGAGTCTTCTTTTTTTTTTTTTTTTTTTTTTTTCTGGCCTTTTGGTAGCTATTCCTCACAAAAGAATACCCATTCTTCCAAATCAGTGTCAAGGAAAAGGACTGCATACTTGAAAATAAATAAATAACAATATAATCAATAGAATTAGGACCCTCTTGGTGGGAAGGGAATTTTGGAAGAAAGGAGAGAGAAAGAGAGAGGACAGAAAGAAGCAACAAGATCTTTAACAAGGAAACTGAGTCACTATTTTCATCCTCTCATTTTCTTGTTTATTTTTAGCAAGGAGCAGTTATGCATGAGAAAAAGAACAGAGTTTTAAGGGCTTACAGTTCATTTTAATATTCCACAGGATCTCTATTCCTAGGTTTTACAAGATAGTCCTCAAAGTGTTTTTGTATCTGGACAACAAGAGTTCAATTAAATACACTTCTCTTTCTTAATCTGATTATTTCCTTTTGATATTTGTTAATTGGTCAACCAGAGAAAAGTGAATCAATTAATGATGGCCTTTTTCTACTTTTCTGTTCCTTCTATAGAATGTCATTGACTTTTAGAATTGACACTTACTATAGAGAATTAGCTTTCAGGAGCTTTATCTGGAGACTCATAAAAAAATTTCATCCATACTATGAAAGTAGTAGGCTAAACTAGGTACACAAAGAAAGTGCATAATTTGGAGCAACTATTTAATTTATTTTTCTCTTCTGTAAAATGAAGGAGACTGGAGTTAATGTAATAGGAAATTTCTTTTTTCCTATTTCCAATTATTTTTTTCATATACATGTATATACACACACTCCCTCACCAATTTAACAGCCAATTTGTAATCTGAAAACACCTTAAAATTCACCAAAATTATATTGCACTGTATTCCCCTCCTGATACTAATATATATGACCCACTATAAAATATTTGAATATACATCAGAGACATAGAAACACTGTATTATTATGGTGGAAAAAAGCATAGAAATTAAAATAAAGTAGTTCTGGGTTTGTCAGTAACTGGACAAGTTACATGACCTCTCTGTGCTTCAGATTCTTCCCTTGTGAAATACATCTCCCAGGGCTATTGTGAGAATTAAATAAAATTAACTGACTAGATACATATGTGGGTATCAATTTAAGAGACTTTTACTTTATTAAATATTTAGATACCTTCTGTTTCTTAAGCCTTGATGGCATGATCTTGGTTGGATTTAGTTAAATATGGGTGTAAGTACATTTGGGAAAATAAGTGTATATATATGTGTATATATATATACATGTGTATATAAAATATGTGTATATATAAAACTATATATAATTTAAATTATATAATTATATGTATAAGTATATATAAATTTATACATATGTATAGGTAATACATATTATATAAATATACTATTTACATGCAAATAATATATCATTTAAGTATATATCATGATAATATACTTTATAAATACGTGCACAAATATTTTGCTAAGTATATACATCTAGGACCAGTGGAGAACAGTTCGGTTTTGGTAGGTCTGAGTCTGGGAATTCTGCAGTTTATAAGTCCTTTAAGGGCAGTAACACTATTCTGTGGATGTTTGAATTTTCCATACTTCCATATACAGAACATTGTGTAATTGGTATGTATTATAGATTTAATGAAAAATTGTTGCCATTGAATAAGAGTGTTCCTCACCTATTCCTATTTGCTTAACCTATGCATTTTGACAAATCTTTAGAGTTTTGAGCTGATGACAGAGTTTTAAGTGTGGTATATCTTCCAGGCTAGGCAATCGCTTTTTGAAGAATAACTGTGCCCTGGCCTCTGGAATAACTTGGTAAACCTCCTCATGCACCATCATCTGTTTAGCATAAATGCAGCATTTCATCCAGCAATCCGTAGAGATTTGCAATTTGTCTGTAGTTGACACTTGGAAAATCTTTTTCTCTAGTAGTTTTCCCACTAGATTAGAAGGACCAGGTTGATCTTTAATAAACCAGATGCCAAGAACTTTATTATCATTACCCCCTGGGTATACTTGAAACTATCTCAACAATTTGATCATTTCTACAGTGCCTGCAACAACCCCAGCTGCAAGTCACTCTGAGGCTTTGTTTTCTTGATACTGCAGCTGTGCTGTAGGCACTCCCTTGATCAGAAGTTCATTTACATGTTTATACAGAGTCAAGAAATATTAATATTCAATATTATTGAGTATCCAGTATACTCAGGCCATGGTTCTCGGCACAGGATGTGCAGATCCTACTTTGCCACTATGGAGATGACATCCTAGTGGAAGGGCTATGACAACTTTAGCCACAGAAACTATGGCACAGAATATAAAAATTATGTTCAGAGTACTCAGGGAAGATACGTCATAAAAATCTACCAACTATGAGGGATTAAGGAAGATATTTAAGAAGAAATTTGAGCTGATTTTGGAATGAATGAGTAAGAATTTAACTCAGCAAAAAGGAAAAGAACATTCCAGGCAAAGAGAAAATAGAGTAGCAGAAGGAGCAGTGATGGTTTGATAAACTGAATTAAGTCTTACACAGTTGAAGCCAGCAAATATAGAAAGAATAAGGAGAGAGGAAACTGAAGATATTTGAAGGATTGAGTTTATGAAGCACCTCAAAGACCCTACTGTAGTTGTGGTTATTATTCTAAGGGTCATGAGGAGCCAATAAAGGATTTTACATGCATGGATTGTGGGTGGCTGGTATACAGCATGGTTAAATTTTAGTTGGAAAAGGTCATGTCAGCTGCATTGTGAAAGGGAGAAACTCACATGAAAGAGAGAAAGAGATCAGCTAGTGCACTGGAGCTGAAGGCCAGGTTAGAGATGATTAATAAATAATTAGATTTGTGATAAAGATGAGAGAATTAGAGATATTGCCAAGACTTTAATGAAGTAATACCTGCAAATGTTATTAACCAACTATTTTGGGGAGAGGCAGACAGTAAAGACAATGTCAAAGATGAGTTCCAGACATCTGGCTTATGTACTGTAGGAAAAACATCACGAGAGTGTGGTGTCATAGAAAACAAGACAAAGAGAGTGTTTTCGGAAGAAGGGCAATGTCAAAAGTATTAACTTCTACAAAAAGGTCAAGTAAATAAGAGCTATTAAGTGTCTTTGGCTTTAGTGACAAGGAAACCATTTTGACCTCAGTAAGAACCATTTCACTGACGTAATAAGAGCAAAGGCCAGATTAGAGTAGGTTGAGAACTTCCTGGGACGTAAAGAAAAGGAGTCTGGGATGTAAGACAGCTTGTTAAAGAAGTTTGATGCTGAAAAGAATCAGAGAGAGCAAGCATTAGTTAGAAAAGGAGTTGACACCAAATCACCATTTTTATGTACAACAGGGTAGCAGCTGGAAGCAACTTGGTTTGGGGCCAGAGGGGTGGGGGTGGGGTTTGTTGGTGAATCGGAGACTGGAGTTATTTTATGAGAGCATGGAAAACAAGTTAGTTATCCTGCCTTTTCATGAAGTCCAGTAAAATAATATACATAATCAGAATAAAAGATGTAGGCAAGATATTAAAGATGTCCTTGAATATAAACACTGATGTTCTGGAGGGATTTAGTCTGTTTTCCCATTTCCAAAGAAAGCAATTCTCTTGGTTTTGTTTGGATGTGGTCTTACCCAGAGGAAAGGAAGTAGAACAGATAATTATCTTCATAAATTTCCCTCCATTCTCTGATTCTAAATACCAAGATGACAGTATATTATTTCCTGATAGAAAAAAAGGGGGACTTTTTTCTAAAATGAGTAAATTATGTCCGGAACTTACACAGATTCTGGGTAAATTCTGCTTCAGTTCATAAAAGGCAATTCAGTGACAATAACATGTTGAAAAATTTAAAATCCATTCTCACCAAAATATTACACATATGTATCTATGGAAACAATGTTTTATAGGCAAATGATTATCACGTCCACATTCCAAAATAGATTTATATTTATAGTGACACACAAATATTTGAAATGAAGGAATATTGTTTCTAAATGTGTGATTTCTCAATATCTCTCATATGAAAACAGTGAAATAAAACCGTACACTGTGTCATTTTAATGTGTGGTCTCACCTATATTAAAATATATATATTCATGGAATACAATACAAAAAATGTTACGATAGTCTTCACTTGTATGGAAATATTCACAGAACCCTAGGGCAATACAATGTAACTTTTCAAAAGTATTCCAACTTATATGCCTTGAACAACAATATAACAACTTAAAACAACTATATACTTTTTCATATTAAATTAAAGACTTGGGAGAAAACCACAAGAAGCAATGTAAAGTTTTCTACCTTAAATATAATTACAGAATGAGACATAAGACATGTTGTAGCTGTTATAATTGTATTAAAATACTGAATATTTTACTCAATAATTATTAAAGGAGGATGTTCTGAGGCATGAAAATTACTCTTATGATAATAAAGACTTAAAATGATGTCACTAATTTCAACTTGTTACATAGCATGTTGAAGGACAAGGTAATGAGGAAGTTATTGAGTTTCCTGGGAACTCTAATTTAACTTGTGGAATTTTTGTCAATTTAGGATTAGTTTCCTGTGCTTAAATCTAAATAGGTATGTTTACATTGAGAATTAAATGTGTGCTGTATTGATTTATAATAAGTATTTTCCAGTTTTATTATAAAGCTTGTTTATGTAATTTATATAATTTTAACTATCCACTTTTTTAAAAAAAGAAATGAAGTTTTACAAAAAGCAAATAACCAACAGACAAACAAGTTATTCCTAGCACTGGGTAAGTACAGAGGTGATACATAAATGCGTTACCCTCAGGCACCTTTAAATTATGCAATAGTCCTTTTTTCTTAGGAAATTCAAGGATTTAATGACCTTGGCAACATAGTAACAGTACTATACATCTATTACAATAAATTATAAGAGAATTTAATGTCATAAAATATCTTGATTTCCGGAGGAACAAAATTTCTTCTAAAAAATTAACTATATCTCAATTCTTCATATATCTTGTAAGATGTCTACTCATATGACAAGACTGAAGTATATACTCAAGGAAAAGAAAGAAATTGCCTAGAAATCAGTACAACTTTTCAGAACTTAAAATACCTTGCATCGAAATATCAAAAAATGAGTTAACATTTTTGTCACTCTTTGTCATCTAAATAATTACTATAATCTTATTTTTGGATTTCTGAGTAAATGATTTAAGACATTCATATTTATGATTCTCTTTTCTTATGATGCATATATTGTTCATTCAAACAGTTACATTGAGTAGCTAGTAGGTATGCATTCCTAAGTATTTGAAAGACATTTGTTATGATTTCTTTTTATCCCAGTAAATGAAAAAGTCTGTGAATAAATGTTT
Source organism: Camelus ferus (assembly GCF_009834535.1). NCBI lineage: Eukaryota > Metazoa > Chordata > Mammalia > Artiodactyla > Camelidae > Camelus > Camelus ferus. The sequence goes on from NC_045696.1 coordinate 28,284,856, forward strand.
TTACAATAGATACCAAAGCAAGTGTGAAAGGACTTCAACTGAAATGAAACGGAGAATCTCACACATGTGACCTCAGGAAAACAAAACTTAAGAACTGAGAAACATATTTCCTTTAAACACTTGATTTACGGAAAACAGGAATTTATCTTCTCAACAATGAACATCCATCAAGAATCTGTCCCTGTCCTCAAGCCAGTGAACTTGCTGCTTGGAATCTGGCTGGACTTCTCCCTCTTTGCACATATCCTTTGCCTATAAATGCAGTCACCTCCAAACCTTCAACAAACTCACCTGTAGCTGGCTATAGTTTGTATTTCCAGAATTGTAATTCCTCTGCTATTCCCTACAAAACTCAATTTCACGTAATTTAAGCTTACCTCAGTTTACCTCTTTATTTAGGTTGACACAAATGAATGGTAATCAGTATTGCTGCAGTCCTATAATCAATACATACTCTTTCTAAAAGCATTTTCATAGTAATACCTTACAAAATCTCTTCCACTTTTAATAATTTCAGAATTTCCCTTGTGTTGACATAGAACAAATAGCCTGCCAGATGTATCTTCAGCAAACACAGTCCAAATATTAATTAAAACTTAAGAAATCTCTCTCATTTCAAAGGAAGTAAATATTATATGAGTCTAAATTACTTTTGCTGATTTTCCACCTCATCACCCAGTGTTTCAAGAGTTGTCAAAATGTTAGAGTAAAAAGTACTCAACAAGGTGAGAGTCTATTTGTATTGACCTGGCTACAAATTAACCATGTTATGTAGGGAGAACAGATTCTCTTGAAGATTTAAAGTTCCTAGACTTCTCTGAAACTTCTGAGTCTACAATAGTGGCTCATCTTTTCTCATCAAGAACTTATCTACCTCCTGGGCTAGAAAATGCTTAGAGGTCTTCATCCCACATTCTATTGCCCCTGCATTCTCCCTTGGCTGCCAGGCTGATAATCAGATTAAGGCAGATATAATCCATCCAGAGATGTGTTGGTCCTTTTAAGGAAGCAAAAAGAGTATAATCTCAAATGAATGAAATCTGCCCAACGTGTACTGGTAGGGAACTGGGACTATCCATGTGACTCTACTGATAACAGAGTGTCTTCAGTTAAGGAAACCAGAAAATAAGACCCATCTAGGGAGATTTTATTGACTTGTGAAAACTTTTTTTGGGATAAAGGAATTGCACTCCTTGGCTTAGACCATAGAGGATGGCTCTTGAAATTGTGTACATATAAACTAAAAGTTAGGTTGACTCCTAGGAACCTTGAAAAAGGAATCGCTCACGGGGAACAGGGTAGAAATGCCTGAGTGAGAAAGAAAAGGGGTTTAAAATCTCATTAAAAAGGATAAGCTGGGATAGACATATTATGAGAGATACAAAGTCCTAAAGGAGAACTACATTCCATGGGAAAGTGCAGAGTATACCACACTTGGTAAGACCATTAGAAACGTGCTAATGAAGAGATACCAACATCATTAAGAAGTTCAGGGATGGCTCTCCTCTGAACAGAACTGAACTCACTGATAACTGATATTTTAGGGGCCCTCAAAGAGTGGAAGCCAGGTACCAGCGCTTAGACGTCAGAAGCCAGGCATGTCAGATAACTACTATAATGCCTGAGCATTCACAGCAAGGGGATCTGGCACATAGAGAGTTATGGTGATGGTTAACGAAACATGCATTCCTAGGGACAAAATAGATGAATAGTAAACAAGGGCACTTCTTCACATTGTTATTTAAAAGAGAGAAATATTGGATGAACAAGAAGCTGAGGTCAGTTGCACTAATAAACTTTTCAAAATCTTTTGACTAGTTTCTGGAATTAGTCCAGTTTCTGACACCAAGCCCTCTGATAAAAGAAGTGGTCGGTGCCCTATGGGGAAGGACTGGACATGGTCATGGCCAGTATACACTCTAAAGGATTTCCTTAGTCCTTCCCCAAAGACTTCTATGGCATTATCTTAAGTAATTTTAAAATGAGAGAAGGAGAATCCTCACACATCTATTGTTGGACATCAGCTCTGGGTAGACACTGATACCCGGGAACCTGAAGCATCATCATGTCTCTTCAGTTAGAAGGAATATGGAGGCCAGAAATAAGTGGATTCCTGGCTGGAGTCTGGTTTTCAGTGTGTCTGTAGATTTGCCTGGTGATTATTTCACTGGTGCCTGAGTATATAACTAGGATAAATAAAAACAATATCACATCAGAAGTGGGGGAAACAATGGCGATTATTGCCAATCTCAAAAACCTAAAAAGTGCAGGGCTAGTGGTCCCTATTATATTTTCATTTAATTCCTCATTCCAGCCCTACAGAAACAAAGTGGATTCTGAAAAATGGCTGTGGGTTACTGCAGACTCAAACTTCCAGTAGCCCTGGTCCCAGCTGCTGTGCCAGACTTGATACCTCAGCTAGAGCAGGTTAATGTGGCCTCAGGTATAGGACGGATGACTACTGGATAAATAAACACATCCTTTTATATTCCAATTAGGACAGAGAATCATAAAAGTTCACATTCACAACAATATATATTTTTATTTTCCCCCAGAGCTGTGTTAACCCTCCCATCCTCTGCCGTAATATACTCCAAAGAGATCTGTACCATCTGGATATCCCATAAAACATCTACAGATCCATTACATCAGAGGCATCCTGCTGATGAAGCAGGAGCAAGAAGTGGCCAGCATGCTGGAGGTCTTGGTAAGACATATGTGGTCCAAAGGATGGGAAACAAGTCTCATAAAGATATAGGCTCTGCCACTTCAGTGAAGTGGGAGGAGTCCAGGCATCCAGGGCATGTGAGAACAGCTTCTCCAAAGTAAAAGACAAGTTGATGCAACTTGCATTCTCAACACAAATAAGAAAACACAAAGCCTGGTAGACCCTTTTGGATTCTGAAGATAATATACTCCATATCTTGGAATATTGTTCTGATTTTCATATCAAATGACATGGAAGGCTGGTAGCTTGGAGCTGAGCCTGAAGCAGCACAGAGAAGGTCCAAGCTATATAACAAGCAGTTGTGCCATTTGGGCCATACAGTTTGCAGACCTTGTAACGCCTGGGTGTCAGTGATGGAAAAAGGTGCAGTGTGCAATGGAGAGTCAGAGTACAACACGGACTCTTGAGTTACTGGAGCAAGACCATTCTATGTGCAGCAGAGAAACATACACCTTTACAAGAGAGCTTCTGGGGCTTGACTGAGTTCTTAAGAGACAAAATGCCTGACTACAGAGTACCAAGTAATCATGCATCTGGAATTGCCATAACGGGCTGCGTTCTTTTGGACTCACAAGTCATAAAGTGAAGTGGGCATGGTAGTTATCCATTGTAAGTCAGAAATGACTTATCTGTGACCAAGCATGAGGTCCTGGTCAAGCAAGCTGCATGGACAGTTGTCCCAGATTCCCACTCAACCGTCATGGTTATATCAGCACCCTTTCCTCAGCTCACAGTCGCTCTCTGGAGGGTTCTGCTTGACTGATGCAAAATGAAGAAAAGGCACAACTTGGTTTATGGATGGGTAAGCTTGGTATGAGGAAGCCATCCAAACGTGGATGGCAGCTACAATGTAGCGCACTCAGAAGTGGCCTTAAGAGACAGCATAAGGAAAAAAATCTTCCTGAAGGGCAGAACTTCAAGTGGCCCACCTGGTTCTCCACTCAGTGTAGAAGGAGAAGTGGTCTGAGTTTAGAATATATATAAACATATGGGAAGTGGAAAATTGCCTGGCTGGGTGGTTAGGAGTCTAGCAGGAAATATATTAGAAGGTCAAGAACAGCGAGATCTGTGGTAGGGCATATGCAGGGACATATAAGAGTAGCTATAAAGTAAGGCTCTTCCTGTCACAAGTTGATGCCCACCAGGAGACATTCCCCACAGAGGAAGCACTATAGAGCCAAGTAGACAAAATGACTGAGTTGGTCAGTGTCAACCAGCATTTGCTAGAATTCACCCCCATGCTGGCACGGTGGGCACAGGAATTCAGGGGCCACAGTAGAAGAGATGGGGGCAATGCAAGGGTTCAACAGCATAGATTCCCACTTGGGCCCAACCTGCCACTGCTGACAACCTACCAACAACATGTGAGCATTATGACACTATTCCTCAAAGAAACAAACTGGCCACCACTGACAGGGTGACTACATTTGCCCTTTCTGTCCTGGAAGAACCATGGGCTTATATTCCAGGAATAAACGTTTAGCTCAGGCACGTGTTTGGCTTTTCTCTCCATAAGACCTCTATCCAAAGGCTTACAGAAATCCTGATCCACAGGCATAGAATTCCACACATCACAGCATCCAGTCAGAGGAACAGCCTCACAGGAAAAGAGACGTGGGATTGGAGCCATCATCATCAGATCCACTGGTTACATTACATTCTGCATCATGCAGAAATTATAGGCATTATAATGGCGTACTGAAAGTGAAGTGATAGCCTGGAGGCGATGCCCTCTAAGGAGGAGGTGCCATGCCCCAGGATGCTGTACAAGCATTAAATTAGAAACGGCTAAATGGTACTGCATTCCCCAAAGAAAGAATATTTAGATCTTAGATTCAGGAACTAAAATATAGAAGGTGCCCCACCTTTCAATATGCTCCAAGACTTACATGGGACTTTGCGGTTCCCATCCCTTTCACTTTGGATGCTGTAGAGTTAGAAGCCCTGAATCTGGTCTCAAACATGGATGCACTCTTGCCGGGAGCACAGCAAGAGTCTCAAAGCACTGCGAGCTAGGACATCACCTCGGCACCTTAGATCAGAGGGCAAGAAGATGAGTCACTTTCTTTTCAGGGATAATTGACCCCGATTATCAGAAGGGGATGGGGCTGTGGTTTCACAGTGGGGACAAGGAAGGCTGTGTATGGAGCTAGGGTGCCTCCATGTTGGGGGACTCATCATATCCCCTTGTCTAACTGTAACTGTAAACAGAAATGCACACGTGTCTGGAAAAGTGCATCATTTCCAGCCTGAAAAGGGCATGGCTGCTGGGGCTTCAGACATTTCAGGAAGTTCACCCCCACTGGATGAAGCACTGTGACTGGCGAAAAGAATAACTGAGGGTGGGGAGAATTTAGAATGGACAGTGAAAGAGGGAGAAGGGAGTATGGATTATAGCCCTGAGACCTCTGAAGCAATTGGGCCTGTGGTTTTTCCCTCTTTTTCCCACTTCAAATTTTCCCCTCAGGAAGGAATTCTCACAGGCACCATGAGAAAGAAACTTCTTCCCAAACCCACAGGATCGTGCAGTACAACTGGTAGACCACAGCAGACAAGGAGACACACTGCTTAGATGTCCCTTCAAGAAGGGACTAGCTGCCCAGCAGTGAGGAGTGTGCCCCACTGTTGGCTCCTTCAAGATCCACCCTAGAGGGAACCCCAGTCAAAAACTGAGGAAAGTATTGTCAGATGAGAGCATGCCCTTCTCAGGGAAAGGCCTGGACGCTGACTGGGCAAGATGTCGGTCCAAGGTCCTGAGCATTTCTACCAAGGAAAACCTCCTCTAAGGGGGTACCCTTTTCTCCAAGACACTTTGCTTGGCCAGCAGAGACTTTACTGTGGTCTGAGGGCTTCTCTCACCCAATTTTTCTTCCTTTCCTTTTCCTTCACAGGTGTTACTTCTTTATAAAATTCTCGCACTCCCAACTCTGTCTCAGTGCTTGTCTCTGTGAGAACCATACCTGTGGCAACACGACCTGAACAACATACAAGGTACCCATGATTTTACCCCTATTGCCCAAGAGAGTGCCTTGGAGACAGTTAGGACTCAGTAGGTCTCAGCTGGATGTGTGATGCTTTGTTCTCTATATGATTTCTGAGAGAAGGGAGTGAACATTACTCCTTATCCAATTCCAATTCTCCTCTGTTCCTTATGGTACATTCTTTTTTTTTTTTCTGTATATATATATATATTTTTTTTATTGAAGTATAGTCAGTTTACAATGTTGTGTCAATTTCTGGTGTACAGCATAGTGCTTCAGTCATACGTGAACATACATGTATTTGTTTTCATATTCTTTTCACCATAGGTTACTACAAGATATTGAATATAGTTCCCGGTGCTATACAGTATGAACTTGTTGCTTATCTATTTTGTATATTAGTTAGTGTCTGCAAATCTCAAATCCCCAATTTATCCCTTTCCACCTCTTTTCCCACCTGGTAACCATAAATTTGTTTTCTATATCTGTGATTCTCTGTCTGTTTTGTAAATACATTCTTGAGACCAGAAATAATACGGCATTGGAGAAGGGCAGCTGAAGTTAAAGTACTGACATTTTTTTTTCCTTTATATTCAAGTAGTCTTTACTGGGTATTAAAAAAAATCAAATAAGCTACTAAAAATTATGTAACTGCCACTTTGTTATTGCCACTGTTTGTATTTTTTTCTAAAACACTTATTCTGTGAACTTTTGCAGTTAAGCTCAGGTTCATATACAGGTGGTGTTTTTGGCCAGTTGTAGAAGACAGTACCAAGGACACGCTCAGACTCTGATGGTCTCAAAGTCTCCCATCACTATGTCCTAAATCTCCGGAACCTAATATTAGCCACCTACCCATCTGTATGTTATTAATAGATTTATTCTAAATAATTGTCTGATGCGATCATGGGTGCTGGCAAGCATAAAATTTGTAGGGCAAGCCGCAGGCTGGAAATTCAGATAAGAGTTGATGTAGTCTTGAGGAGAATTCCTTCTTCCCCTGGAAACCTCACTTTTTCTCCTAAGGCCTCCAAATGATTGCATGAGATTAATTTATGGAAGTTAATCTGCTTTAGTCAATGTCTACTGATTTAAATGTTAATTACATCAAAAGTGCCTTGGAGCACCATCTAGACGGGTGTTTGACAAAACAACTGTGCACCACAGACTAGACAAGTTGACACATAAAATTAACCATCAGAGGGCTATTTTATCTGGATGACCAAATTTAAATGCATTTCTTGTTTCTGGAAAAAAGGAGAAATCTTGGAGTTTTACTCTCCTCATATCATCAGAAATAAGCTTCTCCATTAGCTAGGAAGCCACAAAATCAGGCTTTGTGAACATGTAAGTTTCAGTTGAAATAAAATAAAAGGGCCCCCTGCAGAGCTGAGCTTGGTAAGGCCACCTCCTGGCTCCCCAGGTCCCCATTTATGAGACCAGAAGTCAGGTGACCTTTGGAAGTTAAGAAAACTGTTAATTCATTCTCCTTTTTAATGTTTCTGAACAGTATTCCTGCTCAGAATGTCTGATTGAACTGATTTGAGGGCTCCATGCCCTCAGTATATGAAATCCTATGCTAATGAGAAATAAAGAAAGAGATCATATCTGTGATTTTTCTTTATCTTTCTGCATTGGACCACACACATTTCAGATTTACTGTTTAACAGCTACGTGTTAGAGATGCGGCCCTAGACTGTGGTTTAAACCTGTTCAGTACACAGTCTCTGATTCAAGAAGAAAGAAATCTGGTGTTTAGAGAGTGGGAAAGCCAAAAATAAAAGTTGTTAATTTTACTCTCAGGTTTACTGTCAGGCTCAGTTTTATTTTAAAAATAAAATTGAAGAAAAATTCTTGCCCAAAGTGAAATTAAGATGATGCATAAAAATGTAGTTAATAATTTGAAACCCGTGGGTTTGAGGGCCATTTTCTAACGCTACACTGAAATAGAAAATAGAATAATAGGAATGGAGAATATACGAGAAACTGCCTTTCATTTGGGGCCAGGAACTTTGAGGAGGAGATGGATTCTCATAAAATTCTAGTGCCCTTTAAATCTACTCTGTAGCAAGGTAGACTAAACAGAAAACAGCTCTACTTCATTTTGTCAAATAATTTGATCTCTCTATCTCAGAGAAATGTTCCATTTAATTCAATCACGTTTTCTGAACCAAAAGTTTGTTGTAACTGTACTGTGACTCCCTATCCATCTCCACTGAAAACAAAACAAAACAAAACTGTTCTTAGCCTTTATTTGATTTTATAGGACTTTATCTCTTGGTTTCCATGTCAGATCTGTAATGCAATATACCCTCCAGAAAAATTATGAAGATAAAAACCAAGTGAAATTGAATTTAAGCGTGAGGGGAAATAGTCAACATTTCAAAGAATAACCATATATGAAATCATCAGGGTACCTCAGGGCACTATGTCATTTTAACTAAGTTGTTTTAGAAATACATTCGCACTGTAGTTAGAATTACCTAGGAAATATCTGACATACTTCCAGACGTGAGAGAATAATAAAGGGTTGTCCTTACTGTTTAGTTTAAAAACAAAGACATGGTGATTTGTTGTACTGGAGGGTTTGTGTAAAATTGGCATCATAATTTATTGTTTCTTTTACTAATGGCTTTAAACTATGAAATTTAGTAATTTAATGGGTACTTTTTGATCTCTTTTTTTGAAAAAGTCTTATTTCTGGCGTTTCTGTTTGTGCATTTGCAATGGGGTATTTAAAGGATTAGTAACCTCACTTGTTATTTCTGTAATTGAAGATTTTCCTGTACTGCTTTTCAGCGTAAAAGGTTTGTTTGCATAGATAAAGTCCATGACACCACATTAGTTGCATCTACTTCACATTCTGTTTGGAGAAGATGATGGATCAGCATCCTATTTTATGTGTAGATATTAATACTCAATCTCAGTAGAATTCCGGGTAGTTTTAAGAGCACACCAACAGGTTTGGCTTGAGGCTTCACTATATACCATGAAAAGCCTGCTGAAAAACAAAGGCTCTCAACTGACAGAATAGAAGGTCTGGAAACAGGCCCACATCTATAAAATTAACATACAATTGACAAAGTGACACTATAGTTTAGTGGAGAAACGTCGGTAATTGGAATAAATGGCACAGGATTATTAGGATTTCTATAACCGGATTTCCATATGACAAATAATGCATACTGACCCCGATTTCACATCATATGAGAAACAATTAACTCCGGTTTGTAGATCTAAGTGTAAAAGATACTCTTTTTGAGAAAAGATAGTGACTTACCTGCACATTTGCCAGGTTTAGCAGAGCACAGATATCCGGTTCTCTCTCCCCACTGCTTCGTGTGCCTTACAGCTCCCTTATTCCTCCGCTGACGGGCCGTCTTACAACTAGATCCCATCAGAGGACTGATCGCACCTGCTCTGCGGCTGCTGCGACTCTTACCACTACGGCCACGACGACGGAGCGTCCTGAGCCTCCTTCCTGAATGGCGCCCATACCTCTACTTTTGCTCTTGCCCTTGTGCTCTCCAGAAAACAAAGACTGTGTGCATTTACTATTTAAATAAACAAGTGCTACTTAAGTGAATTTTTATTGCTCTTAGATTTTTTTTTTAAATCCAAAATCTAAAGGGTACTGCCTCCAGCCTGCTTCTCCACCAAGTGCTCACTCAACTTTAGCTGTGTTCTCAGTCCTCTTTTCTAGAGTGTTGTTGTTGTTCATTTTGTTTTGTTTTTGTTTTGGGGGGTAATTAGGTTTATTTCTTTATTTATTTTAATGGAGGCACTGGGGATTGAACCCAGGACCTCGTGCACGCGCTCTACCACTGAGCTGAACCCTCCCCACGTTTGGTCTCCTTTCTAATATCTCACGTTCTCTAAATGTTACTAGACAAGACTTCACACTGACTGATTCCTCTAGAGGCTGTTTTCTTCTGCTCCGTATAACTGGTTCCTTCACTTTCTACAGCTCACTGTTGAATTGTTACTTCTTCTCCCCTAAACATTTCAGATAGCTAGATGTTTCCCATGTACTCTATGGGATATATTGTGTTTATTTTCCTTATTGTTCTTATCAAAATGTTTGTTTATGTTATCATTCATTTACTTTCTATTTTCTCCACTGGAATTTAAATGCCATGAAAGTGGAAACCTTGACTTCTTTTGCTGACCTGTTCCAGTGATTACTGGAATCTGGCACAGTGCAATGTTTGATGTTTCTGGTATAGTCGGTGTTCAGTAAATATTTTGAATAATCGATTATATCCTTCCCAGATGATGTCAGATATGGATGGATTAACACCTTGCTACTCAAAGTGTGGTCTCGGACCCACAGCAGTGGCAGCACCTGGGAGCTTGTTAGGTTTGTAGAATCTGCGTTTTAACAAAACCCCAGTTGGTTTATATGCACATTAAAGTTTGAGAAGCACTAAATTAACACTAAGAGATTTTTCTTTTGAGCGCGTACTGCCCAAGAGTCTAACATCTTTGTATTCAAGTAAGATTAATCTTAAAATGCCCTTAGAAATGAAGAGTATTAAATAAGAACTTGAAATGTGGCAAATGGACTAAGTAGGGAAGAGAAATGAAGTATTTTAGAAAGGCTTGTAGACAGGAGCTAGTGAGCCATACATACATCGAGGGAATCAGGAATACAGAGTCCCACGTCACCAATAGTAGTTGCCTAGCATTCAGCATATGGACCAGGACACGTGAAAAACAATTTTAAATGAAGCCAATGACTAGGAACTGAAAATGTCTTCTCAGACATAAAGAGAAGTGGCAGTTACAAAGACACCCAAAATAGAGTGTGTAATCCCAAACATGGGAAGTTTATAACATAAAGTGCTGTGATCACTGAGGGAGGGGAAGCTGGCTATTATTCTAGACATGGTTCAGTTTGTGCCTCCCACACAATTTCTATATAAGGTACTAAGAAAAAGGATACCATGAAGCAGTGTCCTGTTTCCGACCATCTTTCTAAAACACAAAATAACAAAATTTAAACTTCCTAAAATATAAAAAGTAAATTTCAACTGATGCTGAAAGTTAGCCTTGTGATGGACTCTTTTGGGCATACAGTTTAATGGGCTGTTGGAAGTGGCAAGAGTTTAAGCAACCAACATACTAAGTTTTTCTACAAGAGTAGGAACACCGATAGGAATTTCAGTTGACGTGACTTAGGGTTTTGCATGGCAGAGAAGAAGCAAAAAGTTACCTATCAGTGTATTTTAATTTATTTACTAAAAATACAGCTTGGATAAAATGTAAATAAAACTTTAACTGTAGCAGAGAGTGCTAATGAATATTTTACAACTTTTCTTGATAATTGTTTTCATGAAATATCATTTCTCCATCCAATAGGTCACCTGGTATCAAGAAGAATTCCTACCTGGACTTGGTTAGTGGAAATATAGGATAATAAAGAATTTTATACTGAAAGCTTTATACAGCTTTATTCATTTCTCACAGCTGAATGGAAGATAAATTACCAACTTTCAGATATTCAAAATTATTCAATTTAATGAACTGCCAAGTTGTTCAATCATATACATCCAGATTTCTCTGAAACCAAAATAAATAGAATCAGGGAAAAGATGCTTTCAAATTATTTTTGTAGAAACCCTATCTCAGTGTAAGATGGAGCTCCAAATGACCCTGATGATGGTTACACAACCTCCAAATGTTTTGTTGTTTTGCTGTCTCGAAGTAAGTGGAAATAATAAAGGAATACAAACGTAAACTTCAATTCTTTTTCACTGGATATAAATATATATATATATATAATGATTAGGTTAAGGTATTGACATGTTTCTCAGTGACAGTGAGCTTTTCAACATTTCTTGGTTTTTTTTTTCCATACAATAGTTTTTCAGCTTAGGACAATGCTCTTACATCCATGGTTCCCATAACGTGCTTGGCCAACTACACAGCCAATTCAAATGCATGGGATTGATTTCTTGCTATTTATCTGATCACATATCAGCAATCTGTTTGGAATGCAAGATCCCTGAGGTCAAAGACCACAACTCATTCATCTCTGTACCCTAAGGCCTAGCAAGGCAATCAACACCATTGTGACCCTCCAGTGTTTCCTGAATGAAGGAACTAGTACAAAGAATCCAGACCTTAAAGTAATACTTCCCTGTGGTTATTTATCCAGGTGTTAGATGACAGTTCAACCTCTGAGAAGAAAGTTTACTTTTCCAGTAGTATTGATTAAACTTATGATGTAATATTAAACTTACGAAGCAGAGTTAAAACTCAAAAGTCTTGATGGCTTAAAATGATGAAGGTTTATTTCTCACTCATGCTCTGTGTCTATCATGGTGGGCAGGAGTTCCTGCTTATTGTGGTCAGTAAGTTACCCAGGCTGATGACATGCCAGTGTCCTGACTGTTGCCAGAGAAAGAGAATGAAGAATCACAAATTGGCTTTAAAAACTTTTCCCTACAGTGACTAATAGCACTTCTCACACTTGATTGGCCAAAATGAATTATAAGGCCAACCTAGATTCCAAAAGTAGAAAAGTCTAAGGGAAGAAAGGCACCCTCACGTGTGCCTGAAAGATCAAAGCTAAGAATATTTGACCAAAGTTCTAACGATTATTCCTCCACCAAAATTTTTTTCAAAGGGCATTAGGGTCAGGATATAGTGATCCTTCACCATCTTCACATTGGCAAAAAACGTGTGTGTAGGAGGTGGAAGATGGGGAGGCCAAGGACGGTTGATTGTGTGAAGTGTTGCTGCTGGTTTGAATCTTGGAAGAGTTTTAATCCAGGTGAAAAGTCCATTGCCAGTTTTATGACAGATGCAATACATACTTGAGTAACAAGAGCACTAGCTTAAGACATGACTTAACAAGTGTGTCTCCTGGGCTGTTTTGTGATGCTTTGCATGTTTTGAATTATAATTAAATATGTTTACATATAACTATACTTGTACATACATATATATATATGTATGCACACACACATACATATTTAATATCTCACCTCAAGCCCAAGCAAAAGAAGCATCTAGAAAGTATCTTGCACATAATTGGAGGTAATCAGTAAGTTTTCACTCTCTCTTAGTGATATTATAGATCACAGTTAGATTTCATATATTACTTAATGTTAACCTTTACTAGAATATTAAACCAAATACTACAAGAATTCTGTTCAAAAAATCTTTTTCCTGTTATGTCCAAATTTAGACCATAAGATTATAGAATTAAATAGCTCTATGATCTAATATTACAAGCATCTGAAAAGTAAATATACAGAATTTATACAAAAAGAACTCCACTTTTTTCAAATGACATTTGTACCAAGTGGGAGACCTAGAATTCAGATTTTTGGCATTATATCCAATAAAAGCTATATATTATAAGTAGTAAGTATTAATTTTATAAATAAAATTACTGAATGCATTACTGAACATTTTATTTTGAAGCCAAACAATTATTCCTTTGAATGGTTGTAATTTTAGATGGTATAAGTTTCTGAAGCCTGGAGGTGTCCTTATTTAAATTATACCTGTGTATCTAAATGCCTTGTCAAAGTGAATTATAGTCTGGAAAAGAATTCTTGGGGCATATACAGGTCAAATCCCTCCTACACGCACCACTGCAATAAAAAGTTCACTATAACAAAAAGTTCATGGAAGTGCTGGCTGGTGGCCCATGTTAACAAAGCAGATCTAGTGAGAATGAATTCTCTGGCACTGAGTAACTATATCAAGAAGTTTTCAACTTCAAGAGCCATAGTAATTTTTAATTGCCGAAGGATTTATTCTCTATTGTGAGTTCTTTGCTTCTCATGATTTGGTTGAGAAGTTGATCAGTTTTGTCCTTTGAGAAATATAGATGAACTACTTAATTTTCAGCATTTGAAAAATATTTCCTATAATATTTCATATTGTCCATGTCTAGGGGGTTTAGGGACGTATGTGTAGTGGGTATTGCATCCGTGGTCTAGGGGAGTGGAAAGAGTCCTTTGCATTGCTGAGACTTCATAAAACATTTCTTTCTATATTCATATCATTGAATTAGAATTGACAGGTGAACACTCAGTGTCAAATATTTGCTTTTCTTCTGAGTTTGGAAAATGTTAATACTGTGGATCCAGACCGTAAGGGAAAGTAGACGGTTTCAGAAGATGGTTTCTTCATTACTGTGGGATGGGTGGATGTTATTTTGAGGTATCAATCATCCTCCAGGGAATTCTCTCCTCCCTATGCCTGTTCCATCCCTACGCTTTCATACACCTAGACTTTGTTAGCCTCATTGCTTTAAGTAAGTGTTGCAATGACATGAACATCAGTTTTAACTGTCTCTGGTTCCTTATCAAAATATAGAGAATATACGTTTTGGAGAAAATATTTGCAAGGGACAAGGCAAAATCTCTTCTTCTGATCACCATGTTTTCCTTAAACCTTTACTCAGTCCTTCCTTGGGCCATACTTGCCAGAATCTCATGACTCTCACCCCTCCATAGGCACACACAATGTACCAAACATAAAGAGGATATGCCTCGGGCACTTGTTGGGATGGTGGCGGTATGAAAATAAGGCCTCCCAGCCATGTTGTCCCTAGTTGCTTGGGGGAAGAAATACTGCGGATGTTGTATAGAACCATCTAGAGATTCACACTAACTTGAGACAGAGCAAAACATATAGTCTTGTTACATACTGTCCTAGAGACAGACATTCTGTGGAGAGCCCATGTTGAAAATAATTGAGTGCATTGATTAAATGAATGCACTGATAAAACTGTGGGTTGCCAGATCAGTGATACAGGGAGGTAAGAACAGGAGAAAAAAGTTCGCAAATAGAAGGAATCTGATCGCTCACTGGGCTTGGGAGAAGTATGAGAGCTTCTACGTATGAAGGCAGAGATCGGATTCAGTGAGAATAAAGGGATGGGGAAAGTGAAAGGACAGGAGACGGTAATCTGAGAGGGATTTACAGATCAGTCTTGGGAGTGAGTCAGTTTTACATGGTAACAGACACGACCGTGCTGGTGAGAGCTTAGGCATGGTGAATGCTGAGACCACTGGAACTGGGTGGTTGGGAGGTCAGTGGAATAAAGGGGATGCAAAATTCTCAGGTTGTTTTTCAAAGAAACATTTCTGATTAGCAGTTATTAAAGTAACTGTAATTTGGAAGGTAGGTTAAAGGGAGAAAACTTCATCCCACTAATAGGCAGAATTTAGGTTGAGGAGTTCTTGAATCTATCAGCCTCAGGCTCTCCTACCTGCCTAATATTCATTTCCTCATTTTCCCATTTTTTTTAAACCCATTTTCTCTTTTTAAGGGAACTGTGATTTTATTTTCTGTGACAGTGTCCCCAGTTATACGTGCTCACAGCCAAGCCTGTCTTACAACTCGGTGCAGCTGTCTAATGAGCATCTCGCCGTAGAGATGTAAGCGAAGACAGGCAGTGGGGATTCCTCCAAAGGTTTCTTTGTTGTTGTTTTATTTATGTGTTTTTTTCAAACTGACTTAATTGTCCTTGCTCCTATCCTTTTGCCCTTTGTCTTTCCCCCTTTTAACTCCTTGGAACAAGGATGCAATATCTGGATGCACGGAAGCCAACTTTTGAACATCCAGAGGAAGGCTTTGGGTTAAGATTGTGGGAGCAGAGATCCAGAAAGAGCCTGGACTCGGGTGGCTTAGAGAAGGCAATTTATTATCTCCCTGCACCTTCATGCTATTTGACAAAATTAAGCCTTATGTGATCATAAGACAAGTTTCTGTTACAGGCAACCAAACACAATCCCTAATTGGAAAAAGATCCAGTTGTAATGGTGTTGTTGAGAAAAAGTTATGCCTTAAGCAACCAAAATCTAACTCCTCAGATGACTGACATTGACCTAATGATGAATTCACTGATTAAGGGGAAGGGCTGTGTTTGGCTAGTGTCCTGCCATTTCAAATCTGCCTCTCCAGGTGTTCAGGAATATTCGCAATCAAAAGAATATTGGAATTCATTTATGATAATCCATACTATGCTATTCAGTTTTATTAAAATGTTATTCCTCTGTGAAATTGATCCTTAGGTTAATTTGGAGGCGGGGAAACTTGCCAGGTCAAAGTTTGAATAAATTACAGGATGAAAAGTAGCATATGTTCTCAAAAATCTGAAAATTAGTTGCAAAGTCACAGCTAATTTAATTACCTGGTTTTACTGCCTTGGAATAATAATGCAGAATGAGAGTTATAATAAAATTAGCCAAAATACAGCCCATTGGAAATTTTAAAGAAGAAACCTGCATGGTTTGGTTGCCTACTTTAAATACAATGGTTTTATTAAAAACAAGATATAATTTTAACGATAATGATCTAGGTACCTCATAAAACCACATTTCCATTTCTATCGTGCAATCTAATGAAACACATTTGTTATCTACCGTTATCTCTCATACATTCAATTGAATATTTTCAAATACAGATTCTCAGATTAAGTGGCTAGGAAACAGTATGCAACTACAGATACCAGTAGAACATACTATGTAAATGTAGTTGAGACAACCAGTAATGTTGGATCTATGTAACACTGATTGATGACTCTATAATACATATATAGTCAGATCTGGTGTTTTGCTTGAATATGGCTAAATAAACTGGAAATGTATGATATGCACATAATTTAAAATACGTGCATAAGACATCTCTGGTCAGAGGGTCTAAGAACTGAGCTTGCTTTAATGTAATTTTATATAAGAAAGCTTTGAAAGAGAAGATTAATCTTCCTGTCCTGTACAAAGTTCAGGCCACCAATCTGCCTCTTAATTTCATTACACACACCCTCAAACACCCATAATTCCATTGTCCATTGTTTTAAATAACTCTGTGTACAAATTGAAGGACTTTCAGCTATGATTCAGTGCTGTTAATTTCTAATAGCTAATATGATAACCACCAAGCATCATCTAATTTAGTCCTTAGAATTGACAGTTAAATAAAACTAATGTTATTAAAGGCACTCTTCATAAAGTGAGGCTCCTTGCCCTGATAAAATCTTTTATTACAAATTTCGGATCTTATCCAGCCTGGTAAAAAGATGATTATATTCAATTCCATAGTTCAGGGTGGTCTTTGCACACACATTGAGGTTTCTAAAAATTTTTCAAGTCTTTTTCTTTATTTACTAAGTGATCTGGAATTCTTGGATTTAACCTCAGTTCTTCAATGAAATATGTAAGTTTAAATAAGCAATTTCCACTACAGTGTGTGTGTGTATATATATATATATATATATATATATATATATATACACACATACATACATATATATATATATATATACACACACACACATATATATGTATGTATATATAAAAGATTAGTCACTGTTTCCCGCTCAGCAATAATAGTATATCTGGGGAAAAAATTCTCTGATAAATACTTCTCACATTTTCATCAGTTGCAGAACTGGAGATGCAAACAGATAGTAGTTCCAGGCCTGAAAATTACCATGGCCTCAGTTTATCCTCTATAAATAGACTGTCAAGATTCTTTGTAAATACAGTTGTGTCAATACAAATTATTTTTAATCTCATGTTACAACAATTGTTTGAATATTTTATTCTTAGCAGTAAACATGCCTTCACAAGTTTACAACTTAAAATCTGTTTTTAAAATTAGCTACCTTGGATAACTATTAAAAAATCAAAAATAATATTTTTAATCAAATGTAATCCCACAACTCAGAGATAATGAGTTTGAATTTTGATATTTTTTGTTTCTGGTTTTTTTCTATGCATAAATGTGTTTAAAATACAATTTTACAGTATTTCATATTTGTACTTTCATACATATTCATTTGGTAATTATTTATATAGTTCTTCCTAAAATAAAAAAAAAACTAAATGTTGGAACTCATAGTTGGAATGCGTCTTAATAATTATGTATTCCTACATCCCTTTATAACGTTCTTCAGAGGTCCTCCTAGCATCATTCCAACATCAAAACATCCCTTAAAAATCTTCTGAGTGCCCCTTATCTTAAGGATAAGGAGACAATTTTGCCTTATGATTTGCGATTCCATTTTAGACAGCTCTAATTTTATGTTAGACTTACTTCACTGCCACCCATTGGCTATATTTCTGTCCTCTAAAATTACAGAGAAGAGGAAAAATTTCCTTAGAGTAGGAGAATCTCACCTCCAGGCTAAACAACTATTGTTTCATCAATGACGCCATGTATGGGATTGTGCTTATCTTTGCTTCTGGTGGCTCTTGTTTGACAAATCAAGAGACTTCTTTTTTCTTCTTCTTTTTTTTTTTTTTAATAGATGTTATTCTTTTAGAGCAGTTTCAGGTTCACAACAGAACTGAGCAGAAAATACAGACAGTTGGCGTATAGCCCTCCCTACTCAGACATATACTCTTCCCTACACTCAGCATCCCTCATCAGTGTGGCATATTTGGTACAATCGATGAACCAACATGGACACATTATTATCAACCAAAGCCCTTACTTTACATTAGGGTTCACTCTTGATGTTGTGCATTCTATGAGTTTTGAAAAATGCATAATGACATGTAGCCACCACTATAGTATAATACAGAATAACTTCATTGCCCTAAAAATCCCTTGTGCTACATCTATTCATTCCTCCCTCCCTCTCTCCAAACTCCTGGAAACCACGATCTTTTTATTGTTGTTGTAGCTGTTCCTCAAAGAAGTTATTTTTCATACGGGCTCTGTATTCAGAGAGCCTGGTATTAAATCCCGCCTCAGCAAGTTACTAGCTTAAGCAAGGTATTTAATCTTTCTAAGACTCAGTTTCCAAATCTGTGAAACAGGGGTAACAATTGTACCAAAATATAAAGTCGTGTAAGGACTACATTAGTTAATATACACGAAGTGCTTAGTGCAGTGGCTGGCACAGTAAGTGCTTAATGCATGTTAACTATGATTAATTTATCCCAGTTATTCATTTACTTTCATGGTTTCCACTATTAACAATGTATTGATGACTCTATTCATTGTCCCCAAATGTATCAAGCTTCAGATACATATAACCAGCTCTTGTAGATATCTGAGCCTGAACTTCTTATGAATTATCTCCCACCCTTCCAAGGCTGCTTGTCTGGCACCAACTAGCCACTCACTTAGGTAGGATCCTAGGAATAACATATGCCTCTTTCCCTCTTTCCCGCTACATCTCTTGTCCCCTTGTCTCTTCTGCCTCACATCCCACATTCAACTGGCTTAAATTATCTCCCCTCCAAAAGATATTTTGAAATCCTAACCCCTGGTACTTGTAAATGTGACCTTATCTGGAAACAGAGTCTTTGCAAGTGTCATCAAGGTACGATGAGGCCATACTGGATTAGAGTCGGTCTGAACTGTCAATGACTGATCCCCTTAAATGAGAAAAAATACAGAGATGCTGAAGACATAGACAGGGGCTATGTGAAGATGGAAGAAGAGAAGTGAATGATCCAATTACAATATAAGAAAAGCCAGGGATTGCCAGCCATCACTGGAATCTAGGAAGTGGAAAGGAAGGGTTTCCCCTAGAACTTTTATAGATAGGCTGGTCCTGCTGACACTTGATTTCAGACTTCTTGCCTCCAGAAATGTGACAATAAATTCCTATCTTACGTTCATGGTGCTTTGTTCCAACAGCCCCTAGGAAACTAATATAAACTGAGTTTTCAATTTTGCTTTTATAATATCTCTTGAATTCTTTTCCATCTCCAGTAGTGATTCCAATTTGGCCACCAAGTTGTCTCTCCAAATAATGCCTCTGCTCCTGGTCTTTCTTAAAGGTCACAGAAATGATAAAACAGGAATAAACAGAAAATCACAGATAAACGTGATGGAAAGCTAAGCTATATTTATGCAGACTGAAGAATATGTTCACCGGTCAGTATATGCTTAACTAGAAATTTGAGTTCATATTAATGGACTGATAGTAAGCTGTTAGTCTATGAAGTTGCTAATTTTCAAACTTGAAGACATGTTGGTGTGATAATATTTGTGTGATTTGCTTCTTTATTTTTTTCAAAGGTGACTTCACAAGAGAGATTTAACTGACCATTTATTTCTTTCAAATTGTGGATTGGTGGAGCCAGACTCTTATCTGCTTTAAATATTATCTATGTGCTGGTGACTGTCTAATTTGTATCACCATACTGACTTCTACATTTAAATGATTACTTGACATTTCCACTCGTATTTCTTATAAGCTATGAAACCTAATGTGGGCAAAATGGAACTTCATGTTTTTAACCAAACCTGCTCTTCCCTAAGTGTGTCCCATTCAATTCTATAACACCTACATTCATCAAGTGCTTAGATCAAAATTTACAGTGTCGTACTTGTTTCCTCTTTCATATCTCATCTTCTGACATTTAATCCATCTTCTCTGCTTTATCTTCAGAATACATCCAAAATGCAGTTACTTTCCAAAACCTCCATGGCTCCATTCAAACCTGTGGCCCTGTTATCTTTGCACTAGACTGCGGTGAAGGTACCCTAAATGGTGTCTCTACTTCTATTTTGGCCCCAGGCAAGACACAATATTTGTTCTCCATGAGCTTCCAGATGATTCTTTAAAAATATAAATCATATAATATCACTTACTATCTACTCAAATCCTCTGCTGGGTCCTGATATCTTTAAAATACAATCTATGGCCTTGAACAGGGCTTGCATGGCCCTACCTGACCCAGTGCTTGCAATGACCCCTGCTTTATGTCTTCTCACTCTTCCTAAGGAACACTTTCCCAGCTTTCAAGGCAACTTTGCTTTTTTTTGAAAAAAAAAAAAAATCAAAGATGATTCTCTTCAGAATATTTGCACTTGCAGTTTCCTTTTCCTGAACTATTTGTCCTCAATCTATTTCCATGGTTTGCCTCTATATTTTTTCAAAGGTCACCTCACAAGGGAGATTTAACTGACCATTTATTTTAAATCTTCACATGACTTTTAGATTTACTATAAAGTTACAGTAATCAAGACGGTGTGGTATTGGCAAAAGAATAGACAAGTAGATCAATGAAACACTTAAGAAGTAGATTCACACAAGTAGAGTCAATAGTCTTTGATGAAGGAGCAAAGGCAAGACAATGCAGAAATGATAGTCTTTTCAAAAATGGTGCTAGAACAACTGGACATTGACATGCAAAAATCTGAAACCAAATCTCAAATAGACCTTAAGCCCTTTACAAAAATTAACTCAAAATAGATCATATGCCTAAACGTAAAATGCAAAACTGTAAAAATCTTAGAAGACAACACAGGAGGAAACCTAGACAACCTTGGGTGTGGGGGTGACTTTTTAAATAAAAACCAAATGTGTGACCCATGAAAAAATAACTGACAAGCTGGATTATGTTAAAATTAAAAAATTCTGGTCCATGAAAGATGCTGTTAAGAGAATTAGAAGATAAACTACAGACAGGGAGAAAATGTTTTTAAAAGGCATATCTGATAAAGAACTGTTATCCAAAATATACAAAGAACTCTTAAAATTTAATAATAAGAAAACAAACAACTTGATGAAAAAATGGGCAAAAGATCTGAACAAACACCTCAATAGGGAAGAAAAACAGATAAGAAATAAGCATATGAAAAGATGCCCAGCATTATATGCCATTAAAGAATTGCAACTTAAAACAACAATGGGATACCACTCAATGCCTATCAAGATGGCAAAACCCCCAAACACTGAGAGTATTAAATGCAGAGGATCATGTGGGCATAAGAATTCTCATTCATTGCTGATGGGAATGAATGGTCTGCCACTTAGGAAGTGGTACACCCACTTAGGAAGATATTTGGACAGTTTTTACAAAGTTATGCATACAATCCAGCAATTACACTCCTTGGTATTTACCCAAAGGAGCTAAAAACTTACGACCACCCAAATACCAGCACACAGATGTTTATAGCAGCTTTATTCATAATTCCAAAACTTGGAAGCAAAAAGACGTCCTTCAGTAGGTGAATGAATAGATAGTGTTAAATCCAGACAGTGAAACATTGTTCAGTGCTAAAAGAGTTATCAAACCATGGAAAGACATGGAGGAACTTAAGTGTATATTATTAAGTGAAAGAAGCCAATCTGAGAAGACGTCATGACTCCAACTATATAACGTTCTGTAAAAGGTAGCGCTATGTAGACAGTAAAAAGGTCAGTGGTTTCCAGGGGCTGGGAAAAAGGAAGGACGAATAAGATGAGTACAGAGCATTTTAGTATCATATTCTGCAGGATGCTATAATGGTGAATATGTGCTATTGTACATTTGTCAAAATCTGTAGAATGTACAACACCAAGAGAGAACCCTAATGTAAACTACGGACTCTGAGTGATAAAGATGTGTCAATATAGGTTCATCGATGATAAATTGTATTGTTCTGGTGAAAGATGTCAGTGGGGTTGGGTGTGGGAGCAGGGAGTCTATGGTAACTCTCTGTACTTTCTGCTCAATTGTTTTGTGAACTTAAAACTATTCTAAAAATAGAGTTAATTAAAAAAAAAAAAAAAGGATTACCAGAGCTTATATCTTGGTCAGAGATTTTCCACAAGAAAGGAGTGACCAAATGAATTTTTTTGTTGTTAAATATCAGACTTTGGAATTGTAAAGTACCTGTAATTTTTCTTTGGGCATCAATAGTCTTAAATCAGACTCTGGAAAAGTGGACAAATAAAAACAAATTTTTCTACAAAAATCCTCTCTTAAACCTAGTCTCTTATTCCACTCTACTTTTTGTCATAGCACTCACCAGTAATTGACACATAATGATATTTCATTTATTTATTGTCTGTCTGCCATGGGAAAATGTGAGGGACCCACATGCGATCTGGGACTTGGTCAGTGTTATTCACGGCTGTGAATCCTTTGCTTCTAACATCCTGCCCAGCACTGAGGTATTCAAAACGACCTGTGGAATGAAAGGAGTGGGAGAAAATGGAGTTGAATTATTCTTATATTATTAATGTTTTGCTTGTTTAAAAAATATCTGGAGTAATTATCCCAAACAATGAAGGCAATTAGATTTGGGTACATTTTAATAACTGAAGAAAGTTAAAATCTCTGTAAATACCTAGAGTAAGTTAAGAATTTAGTGAAAGTTTGGGAGAGAAAACATCAACAACTTGGAGGGAAAAAAAACAACGAATGTAATTAAATTTTCCGATTGGTGCAGGAAGCACATATCGACTTTTGAATTATTTCTATAGAATGCCTGATTGTGGCTTTGGGGTGTTTGTGTGTAAAATAACATACCAGACCTATGCATTTTGGATAAGAATCCTTTCTACCTTGTTAATAGCATGCCATCTTATTCATCAGGAATAACACAAGTAGCATGAAATATTTTCATTGTATGTCTAGGATTTTCATATATAAATATTTCTAGATTTTCAGACACAGTGTTTCTCATTCCTGTTTAGTTCCAATACTATGAAATTACCTCTATCTCTTGTCTGTTAACCTAGGTTGAGGTTACTGTACTTCAGTTTAATTTTGAATGTAGCCTGAGGCAGAGGCCAGAGCCGTGCTGTGTCCTAGTGAGCTCAGCTGGTTTTATTCCGGTTCTTTGTGAAGAATTGCCTGCCTCACAGAAAACACCAACCTAATTGGTACCCTCGCTGTTTGTATCTAGGGAAAAGCTGCAAACTGAATGCACATCAACTGATGCTCAAGAATAAACAGAAAACATTGTTAACAAGATGATTTGTATCTCTAAAGAAATATGAAACAGATCAATACAGTCTAGAAACTGAAAAAAGCCGAATGTGATTTTGGAATGTCTTTACATTTTTAGGGTTTTTTCATTGAGTAATTTAAAGTTTCCAGTTGAGAAAATCGAGAGGCCTGAAATAAATTCTGACATAGTTCATTTTAGACAGAGTCCCATGTTTCCTTCAAAAACGGATAAAGTTGATTAAGTAAGACCAGCTATTTCTTTAAAAAGTATTTGACAGATATTTCAGTGAAATACATTATCTGATTATTTGGAGTTTATTACAGAATCCATCTAAGCCATTTCTGGACATTAATTCAGTATAGACTATATTTCCATCCTTTTATTGTTTCTCTTCTGAGGATATAAAGGACTCGATGCTAAGTTAGCATGTTCAACCTTAGCCTGACATCTGCAAATATATTTCAAAACCTCTCAATATTTTAATCATTTAGGATGGCAATGCATTCCTAGAAGTCCCAAATAGTTACTGAGGGATGAATTTTTTTTGTAAATAATAAAAGTTCTAAAACTAAGTGAATCCCTGGGTTAGTGCTTCCAAACTCCTTTTAGATAGTTCTTGAAAAAGAACTTTGGGAAATTAATGTCCAGTCCGAGATACATATGCCTTACATTAAATTATTAAAGGCATTCATGAGACATGTAATTTTAAACAAAACAGTTTGCCCAAAAATATTCATTCATAGAGGTCTTTTTCCTGATACAGTAATTAACAAACCTCTGGTTAATAAAAACAACATGAAGAACTATAAAACTGATCCAACGTGTAAAAAGGTTAGACTATTCTGCTTGTCCTTTACTGCAAGTACTTTCAAGTGACTACCTCGAAGTACCTTGGACCATGGAGACTGCGCCAAGTGATTGCAACAGATGTTCTGAACCCCCAGAGAGGTAGGAGGAGACCGGGTTACCCCTTGGCATTGTTCTGGGAATCTATATCACCATGTTTCCGTAAGGTGAAATTGGTGACTCTCATCATCAAACCATCGTCATCACTGGCGTCACATTATTAGATGACCTTACAGTGGGCACTGGGCTAACACTTTATGTTCATTGCTTCACTTAATACACAGAACAGTTCTTCCATAAGACAGCTGTTCTTAACATGTCCATTTTACACATAAGGAATCTGGGACCCAGGGAGGTTAAGACACTGGCTCAGGGAAACACTGTTAGAAACTGAGAACCATAAAACAAGCCTAGGCTGTTTAACTCCAAAGTTTCACAAGTACAGTGATTGTGATTTTATTTCTCAGAACCAATGTTTCAGATTAAGATTAAGAAACCTTCAGTCATTACTCTGTTTTGCTGATGTACTTTAGGCCCTGCCATAACCATACTGACTATTTAAAAAATGCCAAGTTCCTTGAAAAATAAGCGTCTGCCTTTTTACACATAAAATTTATTTAGAAAAGCTAAAATTTTAGATAGCAAAATTAGATAGAGAATAACTACCTGAGAAAAACATTAAGAGATACATTGCACTATCATTTGTGTTTATTTCCTTCCCCTATTTTGCTTATAAAAAATATTTGTGTGCAAGTATTATAAATATACAGGAAGAATAGTTGATTTTCACTTACAAATATTTTATGAATATTTCTGTATGAAGGATTACAAATGTGCCATCACTTAAATAACTGAACAGTGTTCCTTGAAATGGATGTACAATAGCTATTTACTCAATCTTCAGTTCCTAGATATACAGATGTATGTAAACATTTAAAATTTATATTTGGGGGTCTTTCGGTCCCCCTTAATTTCAGAGAACATTTATTAAGTTTTCTAAGAACTATTTCTAAAGCTTTGCTTTGCCTGAGATGATAGAGAAAAAAATTACCACCCTTCAGGTGTGTGTGTGTGTGTGTGTGTGTAGTGTGTGTGTGTGTGCTCGCGCGCGCGCGCGCGTGCGCGTGAGAAAGAGAGAGAGAGGGAGAATGTGAGTGTTTAACTCACAAAGCACTGACAGTTTTCTCCCAAACAGCCCCCACGCTCCAAGCTCTCCAACTCCCTTACATAGCCTGGAGGCAGATGCTGAGTAGGGCAGACAGAGTTACTGCCACAGCAGTTTGGCATTGCCTGTGTAAATGACTTAGCATCTTGCTCTATGTACTTGGGAATAACTATCATTTTCACCTTCGAGTCTCTGTTGAAACACTAGGAATGGAAGGAAAAAATCAAACACTTTGGGATGGAGTTCAGACACACTGATATCTAATTATGTTCCTTATCTCTGAACTAGACTCAAAATACATAAGCAAAAAACTTAAAACTCTGTTCTTGGTCTTTCCCACTGTAACATTCAGGGTACTTTGGCTGCTAATGACACAGAATGACCCTAAGTGACTAACAGAAACGGAAGGATAAAATTGCATCAAAGGTTAACAACAGTTAGTGAAAATAAAAACAAAAACTAAGAACCAGAAGTGGAACAGACAGTAATGAAGATGATAATATAGAAGGCTGGTCACCTAAGAGCCACCACTGGAATATTTGAAATTCAACTGGAGACTGATATTTACAGAAGGAGTCTGATGTCAGGAGCTTCCAGGCATTCCTTTCATTTCTTTGATGGGAGAAAACAATACCCTGCTTTACCTTCTCACTCCTACAGGGCAGGCTGTGTGGGAGAGATGATGTCCCAGAGGGAAATCGGGTGCTGCTGTGCACGGGTCACGGAAAATAGGAGGCCAGAAGCAACACAAGTCAACTACACACTCGGAAACACTTCTCCTGCAGCTCAGCACTGGAAAATCTTGAAACATTCAATATTTGAACACAATGTTCGAACATTCCAAGGGAGTCAGCACTAGAAAAATTGTATTAAATGGTAAAATTGGTTAGACTTTATTCAGCCTACCTAATCAACTTATAGTAACTTTACTCAAATGTAATATAGATGAAAATCTCTGTATGAGCTGTTTTTACATCAAAAACAACCTCAGAAAGAAAATCTATAATGGAAAGCATGTACTTTGATTCTACTGTCAAATAGGACTTAAAGCATAAAAATAGTAATTTAATTTGCAATATGGCAGAAATCCCTACCATGCAAAATAAACAACCTTAAATGTAGAGTGTCTGGAAAATTCTGTTACAGACCCCTGGTTCTTAATGTCATTTCATGTTACCCACTGAAACACCATTTTGAACATGATGAATGTATGTCACGAATGACAAGTGAAAAAGATCAACCCTTAACATTTTTTTTAATGTGTCAGTCAGAACCTCTCTTGATGATGAATTAATGTTAATGAGGTTTGATGAATGAAATGAGGCACATTACTGTGGAGAGACACTCATTGTTGAAGAATTGGTAGATAGGAGACAGGAGGCCTTAGCTTACTGTGGAATATTACTCTAGGAACTTTAAATAGAAGAAACACAAATACTGAAGCACAACATCCTCTGAGACATCAGTGACCTGAGAAGAATTATTATTCTCTTCATCTCTTTACTATGATATCACCTTAGAGCTCTGATGGACCCTAAGGGAATATAACAGGAAATTTAAAGGCAAGTTCTTCTAGAGGGAATGTTTCAAATGGTTTTCTCTGTCCAATTCTCTGTCCTAGAATATTACTCTAGGAACTTTAAATGGAAGAAACACAAATACTGAAGCACAACATCCTCTGAGACATCAGTAACCTGAGAAGAATTATTGTTCTCTTCATCTCTTTACTATGATATCACCTTAGAGCTCTGATGGACCCTAAGGGAATATAACAGGAAATTTAAAGGCAAGTTCTTCTAGAGGGAATGTTTCAAATGGTTTTCTCTGTCCAATCATACTGGAAAAAAACGTTTTCTCAATGAGTTAGCATGCTGATATCGCCCTGTAGGCCATCCTGGGACTCTGTCGAATATTACTCCATTACTTAGCATGGACAAGCAGGGCTGGGCTTGAAACCAAGTGGAGGAGTCCACGGATACTTCTCTGGAGACAGTTCAATCTCTAGGTTTTTAATCTGTTATCGGTAGGACAGTGGCAAGTCGGGGATTAGCAGTTTAATAAGACATGATGGTGAGACACCTCAAGAAATAGGCAAAGTGGTACTAAGAGGTGCACAGTGGCAGGTGGCCCAGTAGCTCACCGGTTGGCACCATAACTTTGTATTATTTACCTAGCTGAGGGGCAAGATTGAGCCATACTACTAAGAAAATAAAATTATACGAAATGTAAAAAAATTGAAGACTGAAAAATAAAAGAATGTGAGCACAGATAGGAAATCTGAGGATAGTTTCATAAGGTGAAAGCTGGAATTTGGGAAAAAGAGAGATTATTACTATTACTTTAACTGGGATTGAGAAACATGTACTAAGTTAACCCAGGGTCAGTTAGCATGAATGTTACAGGGCTGAACCGCAGAATGTCAGAGTGGGGCTCAGTCCCACTGGGCAATTCTTAAAAACCTGTTGACAACTTGAATGGATTTCCTTCTCCCTAAATCTTCAGAGTTCAAGTAATTCCTCCTGATCTAGTGACCACTCTCTTACAATTTCCTTATTCTTATATGATTTCTTCCCAATTTATATACTTTTGACATAGAACCAGATATTTCTTCCTTTCTGTCCTTTCAGATTTCTGTCCTCTTTGGCTTTACCAGTCAGCAGTTTTTGTTGAATGACCTTAAAAATGTTGTATAAACAGGCGGTTCATCAAATGGCAGCAAATGATGGGGTTCACCCAGCTATCAGGCATCAGCAAGCAAGCAATGGTTTACTTAGCTTTAAGGAGACAGGTTGGGAGGTGAAGAAGAAGACAGAGAGGAGATAAATAGCCTAGAGAAACTTGTCCTTATGGCAGTTGGAGAAGACTACATTAGCAGTTCCCGAGAACTGATCTGTGTGTAAGTAAGTCGGGTATTTTTAAAGTTTCACGTGATTCTCTTGTGCAGCTAGGAATGAAAACTCCTGTTAGAGCATTTGTGAACTTAACATGTAGGGGTAAAAAAATTAATCTGTGAACAGTTAGGGTCTCAAAGAGCTTTCCAATGGAGTCCCAAGATCAAAACTATTTAAATAATAATTGCATGAGGTCATTTGCCTTTTTCACTTGTATTCTCTCATGACTGTAAAGTATGTTTCCTCAGTGGCTACATGATACGTAAACCAATAGATGGAAAGTAGAAACAGAAAGATGAATACACCTGTCTTTTATTAAGACAGATTTTAACAAAGCTTGTAAAACGATCTGATAGTTTTACAAGAGAACACATACACTAAATACAAACTACTCACAAATTTTTAAAAAAATAGAGCTATTTAAAACATGCATTATTTATGTTAAGTAAGGATTTATTTTTAAATGAATGAATAAAGAAATCTCATTTCAGTTTTAGTTTCTACAATGAATGCTGATTGATTTCATCCAAATAAACAGTCATTCTTCAGAGCTCTTAATAATTTTAGGAGTATAAAGAGTTATTGAGACTAAAAATATTGAGAACTGCTGCTCTGTGGAGTGATAGATGCTTCAAGGCTTTTGAGAGACTCAAAAGCTTCTATATATATAGAAACTTTCTACAGATCTGTTTAAAGAAATGTGCTAGGCAGAGGTGATATTTACCAATGCAACACATAGCTGAGCACTTTACATTTAATAAGATGCATATTCATATCTAACACAGTATGCTGAACACTTTCAACTTATTTATCTGTCTGTTCCTTTGGAAGATTGTTAGGGATTTTCCATCGGAACCCCAGCTTCCACCCAGGAGCGACTGACCGTTGTTGCTCCATCTGCGCTGGGGAGAGCGCTTCAAGCTCTCAGGGCTTGATGGCATTAGGCAATAAAATATCCAATTAACTGCTCTTGCTTGATTCCCATGTTGACTGTGAAGTCATATAATTATAATTTAACTTGCCTGTAGGGAAGGAATATGCTGATCAGTAAATAGAAGTATTCATTCCTCTTGATAGCTATATGTTTTATTTAATAATAATTAGGCCTCACTTGGTTATCTTGTAAATTAGACTCTTGCGAGTGCAGTCAGCCTGACTTAATGTCCTGGACTGAGGGACTCAGGGTGCACCTATACCCACGTTTCTGAGCCTGAAAAAACTGAATGCCATGCCCTAGAAATGGAATTCCAGTCAAATAAGGACCCTTCAGGAAAGCCACCCTTCCCTTCTTTCTTGCATCCTCCAGAATAAGATTGCATAAGTAATGTATTTAATTTAAATCACTACTCCTTAAGCCATCACTGGAGTTTAACATAGAGATATTTGAAATAATAAAAACCATTTCTCTCTTCTCTGAGCTGTTATTAGAAATCTGTACAGGTAATCTTAAATTTGCCTGAATAAATTAGATTGGTTTTAAAACACAATGACAAAAAAAACCAAAAAAACAAAAAACAAAACACTTCATTACAGCACCACTCAAACTTTATAAATTTTTATTAAATGGTCTAAAATCATTGGATAATTTAGAGGAGTTGACATTTTGCACTCTTTTTTTGATAAATTGTTCATTAAGAATTGCATTAAATTAAACTTTATTTGAAAAAAACTTACAAACTATAAACTTATAAACTGTATGAATGAAAATTCAATTATGTTATAGGAGCTAAACTTAAAAGATAAGAATCAAAGTTATCTTCAAAAGAGAACACATATGCAGACGTTGTGCTGTGGTTGTGAGTGTCGACCAGCTGCTGTGAGCTGAGTCAAACCTGCAGGTGAGCCCAGGTCCCTGGACCCTCACCGCGTTACTCTCCTCCTTCCTGGGGGGCCTGATGACGTAGGGACCCTCCTGACACTGCTGGGCCTCCAAGGGCTGCGGGTGGAGCAGCAGGAGCACCAGGGCCCCTGGGGAGAGGCTGAAAGTTGGCCTCGACCTTGGCCAGCATCTGTCTGTTGCGGTCACTCTCCTTTCACAGGTCCTGGAGCTTTCTCTAGGTGGCCACTGCAGCCAGCTAGCTTCCCTCAGCTCTTTTCTCTTGGAAGCAGATCCCTTTGAGGTGGTAGGAAGAGGTTCTCTCCAGTTCTTCGCCTGCATCTTGGGCGATCTTCTTGCAGAGGTCGCACATCTGACCTGTGGAGTCCAGGTCTCTACACACATTGGTGAGTTTCTTCCTCACTTCTGAGCAGCAAGCTTCCACCTGAGAGAATTATCTGTGAAGCTGCACCATGTAGTCATCATAGGCATCAGGCAGACTTTGAAGTTTCAGCTTCAGCTGCTCAGTCTCACCATCAAGCTGGGAATTCTCACACTTCACAGACGCTTCTTCTACTTGGAGACTTGTTGTTTGTGCTGTAAGCTCTTGGATCAGTCTGCTTTTCTTCCTGCAAGCGTTTGGCTGTCCCCTGATGTCCCTCTTGAGGATGTGGAAGGGGCACACTGTGGTCAGCATCATCTGTGATGCCTTTCAGATCACCTTCTGACCCACGGACAGGGCGATGGCCATTTTCTGCTTCCTCCTGCTGGATGTCTGCGTGCCCTCCATCCACATGACCTCCAAGGAGGTCGGGCGACGGGGTGGTCTTTAGCAGGTGGTCTGCTATGGCTCTTAATCGGCTGATTCCTATCTTGCAGGACCTGTGCCTTTCCTGCCTTCGGCCACTCCAGCCTCCCTCCCAACTCCTTTCCCTGGACCTGTCGCTTCCTTCTCCCAATTTCTGGGTGAAACAGTTCTGGACTTCTGGAAAACGAATATTTTTATTCAAATCATTCTCTTCTTTCTTCTGAGATTGTTCTCCATTTTCTCTGATGGTTTTAAGATGTGTTTTCCGTCAGTGACTTGGGAAAGTTGCGGAGGCTGGCTCTTCTGTGCCTTTTCCATAAAGTCAACAGTGCCCTGAAACAATGTCTTCCTTGGTTTTTCTTTCAAGGCCCAAAAGCTTAAGATTCGTAATAAGGGAGGACTGGCCTCGAGCCCAGGTGGCTTGAGGACTTCATGGGCCTGAGTCATCGGTCCAGTAGTCTCTCTCCATTTTCCACAGACTTCATCTTGGGCTGAAGACATTTTTCTGAGCGACTTCTCCCTTCTTAAAGTGTACCATCTATTTACTGCCAGGACCAGCACCCCAGTACACACTAGGATCTCCCAGAGAAACACAGGGAGACCTGGGACTGTGTGTCAAGCTTTCATAACAAGCAGCAGAGCGCTCCACAGGGGCTCCAGGATCAGCTGGAGAGTGGACCCAAGGGCAAGCAGTAAGACTTCCATGGCTGTGAGGCCTCCCCAGCTCTGCCTCTGAGGACCAGTGTCCTGTGGGCCCCAAATAACCGCTCAGAACCCTGTGATGTTCCGTCTCCAAGGTTAACTGCCTGACCACCAACGCTGGGCAGTTAGGCTGGGGGAGGGGAGGCAGGCCAGGTCCGAGTAAACAGTTGTCCCTAGCTTTGCTTTGAAAGTGGAAAGTGACTTCACTTACTTAGGCCCTGGGGCAGGTGGAAGGGTTGATCACAGACTAGAGCTGGGCCACTCGAGGCCCACCTGGCCCTACAGCAAACCTAGAGGGTCAAAGCAGGGCCAGACCCTGTCCCTTTCTGTGCCTAAGAGCAAGTCAGGGCAGAGTGTGGTGGGGCTCTGTCCTGGGTGAAAGCCATTCTCCTGAGTTAAAGTTTCCTTCTGCTGCAGAGAAACCTGGTCCTGCCCCCAGAGTTCCCAGGGATCGCCCTCCTCTGAGGCTTCCTCCCACCTAGTGTGTGGTCACTGTGGGAAGACAAGGCCCCAGACTGAAGGGTGTCCCCAAATGTTTAACCAGGACTAGGAATCCATCCTCACAACTTAGGAGACTACACTGGGACTGGTTGGATCTCATCATTTCATGGATTCTATGCAGCCAGCACGTCCCTGTTCAATCCATTTTCCTAGAAGGGGTGACTGTGCTGAGGGCTGAGACAGGGACCCGGGTTCCTTCTGTCCTGTGGACATATTTGGCTCATACCTCCCATTGAGTCTCTAATTCATTAGGTTGTCTTCCCAAGTGGACCTCTACGGAGGGAGAGGTCCTACTTTCTGCTTCATTTGGCCCCATTTATCTCATTAATCACATCTTGCTCTGCTGACATCTCTCAGGCCAGCTGTAGGCTCAGAACCTCCTAGTCCACCCCCCGGGACTCTGTCTTGACAGGCTGGTCCCCATCCCTTTAGCAAGAGGGAAATGACAGAATCATCTGAGGCCAGTCTGAGGTCTCTGACTGATGACAGGGTTCACGAGCCCCAGGGGACAGTGGTGGGGCTTGGGCCTCGGGCCCCTCCCCGGGGAAGTCAGACCCCTTTCACGGTAGCAAGAGCCAACCCTACGCCTGCAAGTGGTTGCTGGTTTTTAAAAAGGACCCGAAATGGGATCACACGTGACTACATCATAATATTTTCTCCAATACCAAGCCAGCCCTAAAAAGAGAGAAATAGAGTTAAAATATTGCCCCAGAAAGAAGTACAGGATATGTAAAAGCTTCCGAGAAACTAGAGGCAATGGGGGAGGAGGGCAGGGCAGGGACAGTTGCCTTTATGATCATCCTTGTGTGACTACTGGAAAGTTTAACCTCCACGCACCTAATGCAGCAATAAAGAGTAAATGTCACTGTCTGGTTCAACCCATAGTTAATAAATCAAAATCTAGGTGGATCCCAGGACCTAGTATTTTAGTATATTTGTCCTTGTGTCCCCAAGGTGGTTGGATGCAGAGCCAGGGTGGGGACCACCGGTCCTCACAACCATGATGTCACCACGATTTCTTCTGCTCCAGGGGTTTATCTCTGAGTTATCTCCGCACCAGGGTGTGAGGGGACAGGAGGCAGACCATGCTGGTCTTCTGCCTCTTGCCCACATCGGTCTTCTACATTGTCAAGGCCTGTCCCGAGGCCGCCTTCACTAAATGCTCGCAGAATAGATGTGTGAACACTGCACATATGACAAAGGGTAGGATTCTGCGCGTTTCCCCGCTGTTCTTAACCAAACACGAGGCTTCCTCATGCCCTCCGAGACTGGACTGGTCCAGATGGACTCTTTCCCCACGTCTACAAAGGGGAAGAAAATGAGGAACTGCTGGAAGTCTGCCTAAGCCTTAATGACTTAATTGAAAACAATCTTATTTTGATATAACCTCCCTAAACTTTTTTTTTCTGTAAAAAATGTCCTTTCGTAAAATGACAGCAATAATGAAAATGGTTTGTTGGTTTTTAATTTCTGATTTGGCAAAATGCAAAGTGGGGAACCCAATATGCAGGACCAATGGGCTTCTATCCCTGTGGACGTTGTAAGGGTCTGAGTGTCGCAGTCTGGGAATGTCTGCTCAGAAGCTGGTTTCTGACCCATGGCTTTTTCTCTGTCCTGCCTGGGTTCCTGCCTGGAAGTACATGTTCCCAAGTTCTGAGGACAGCCCATAAGAGACACCAAATGCCCAACTACCTTTATAACCACCCATATCAATCTGCACCCACTGTACACATTCAGCGTTAAAAGATTTCATCAGTATATAGATTTTAACAAAGATTTTTGTGTGTCTTAAATATTAAGGGGAACCATTCCACTTTGTAGGAAAAATAAAATGCAAGGAAGGAGTGAATTGCCCATTGATCTCCATAAAAACACTTTTAGTCTGTTTGAGCATTAAGTGCTCTTAGAAGCTTATTGAACTTCTGAGCTATAACTCCACTTTTATACTAACTCTTTACAGCCATGGTTTCAACCAGAAAGACGAATGTTTTAAATTAGGTGTCCAAGAAAAGCATTAACCTTTTCAAGTAAATTGTGTTATTTCCTTTACTGCTGTGAATTATATAACTAAAAATAATGTTGTGTCCACAGACAAAAGATGCTACTTGTGACCCACCATAAAAGGGAGATGTACAGCAGTGTGTTCCATGGAATGATGGCTTTGCGCTAAGGAGACCATACACTCCTGAGTTGTCTGTGGCATATGCCTCTGTGGTTCACTGGGGCTCACTGTGAAGGCCGTGGGTCCTATCAGCCTGTGTTAACAAAACAGAAACAAAAACCCTGAGATTCATGCAACCACCATTCCTTCACACAACCAGGTGGCCCATGGGGTTTGCTTCATCCTTTTATAATAAATTACACCTGCCTGGCAGTTGCCATCATCTTATAATAAATTTTCCTCTCAGAATATTCATTTTGTCTCTCTTGGGCTCGGATCTCCAGATGGACAGGCCAACAATGCGTTCAGCCAAAATTGTGTTGCTTCTCTAAACATAACTTTGTTCGTCCCCATACAACACTTTTAGTCTCTTGAAAGCAATGCAATGCATATTTAAAATAATTAAATATAGGTCAGGTATATATCTGTAACTGCGGAAGAGTCCATTCACTGCATACTAAAAAAAAAAAAAAATTCAAATATCTATTGTTCGCTGAGCAACAAAATAATTAGCTCGGAGGATTCTGGCCTGAGATGGTCTGAATATCAATGTGCTGGTAGAGAAGAATTTTCCATCTATATGAAAATAAAATAGCAGTGGACTCATCCCCTCTACCCCATGCAATTTCCTATGGTTTTCGCCCACAGGAAATGTTAAGAATTTATCAGGCAGAAAATTGTAACAGAGATGTGTCTCATCAGTATTAAGAATGTCGTGGGTTTCCAGGTTTCCTAATGTGTTGAGAAAGGAAAAAGCCTTCAGATGATTCTCAGAGGGAACAAGAAGAGGCTACATTGCTTACAAAGCCTGGAGAGAACGCAAGCCAAATAGAACTACAGAAACAGCAGGATAAGGACACCTCTCTCAGCAACAACACAGATGACATGACCCACAGAAACCCCTGTTTCTGTCCCTACTTGCTGCTTCAGGCAGCCTGCCGGGCGGTGAGCAGCGGCTGCTGAAGTCAAAAGCGGTTTTAGGCCCTGATCTGTGATGTGTCATTTTGTTGCACTAGGACTTCAGTTATTGGCACTATTGTTCAAAACACTTCTTCATTGTAAGTTAAGCTGCATCAAGAGTCATATAAAATATGAGCTGCGCATAGAGATATTCATATATGAACATTAAAATACCTGTAAAGCTTTCTAGTAGGAAAAAAAATTAATCTCAGTGTGATCAGTCAAATGCAAGGCAGTTAAAAATGATCAGATAATATACAAACAGAAATTCATCCCCCCTTTCTGGAATAAACTAAAGACAAAATAAATTTTATTTTTCTAACATAGGCAATTTAATCACAAATATTGGCTAGTCCTTTCACTAGATCCTGTATTAGATGAATAAATAGTAACTAATAAGATTGATTTGCTTTGAAATTATCATTATTTGAGTACAATAAATTATTCAAACTAAGAGTTTTTTTTTAATATTCAACAATATTAATTAAACATTTGTTTAGCACCTACTATGTGGCAAGTAGTAGGCTATATGAAGAAACTACAACGGACAGAATTAATCTTAGCCTTCAAGTTCAGTGTAGTCAATTATAATGTAGTATAAACTATTAGAAAACAAAAAAGAAAAGAAATTTGGATAAGGCAAAGAATGCTTTCTTCTACAGGAAAAATGTTATAAAATTACTCTATTAAACATTTACCCACGTATAAATCTGGGTCACACCTTAATTCTCTAATTGTGGTGAGTTACTGTTAGAGCAGATTTTGTTCAGGTAATCTATCTCCTGGTAGTCTTGTCTTTAAGAACCAAGATCAAGACTTCCTAGCCTGTTTAGTTTACACAGGCTCACGTGTCTGTCTTGACAATGTCTTTCTTTACCCTTTATACTAAGTGGATTCAACCTTCTTGGTTGCCACGAAGAAGGAAATATTCTTTGATACTGACAGGCTGTTATAGTGCTAGAATTCCAATTCAACTGAAGAGCATTGCTAAGGAACTGAAAGATCCTGTGTTCCCCTCTTAGGATCTGTCAAAGTGATTCCAGTAGGTAGAGGAGATAAAACAACTCCAACACCTTCTTAACACTGTTTATTTACAGATTTATTAATGGTCACAGGAAACTAGGTTAAGGGAAAAATGACTTGATTTTCTCAAATACACATGTTTTGATTTACATTATTTACTTATTTATTTAATTTTTTTTTATTTTTGGGGGAGGTAATTAGGTTTGTTTGTTTGTTTGTTTGTTTGTTTTACTGGAGGTACTGGGGATTGAATCCTGGACCTCGTGTATGCTAAGCACGTGCTCTACCACTGAGCTATTCCATCCCTGCGATTTATATAATTTATGTAAAACATTAACCCCCTCCATTCTTTGTTCTATGATTAACTGAGCCTGTATTTTGATTTCCGACCTCTGGTGGTTCACTTTTTACATCTAAAGAATCCTTTAGTAACTCTCTTTTCCTATGTCCACATTTAAAAAATTTATCTCCTTTAACTTGCGTCAACAATCAGAGTAGGTTTTTGGTATCCTATGTTACCTGATGATAATTCTAATTCTAAATGAATTTTATCTAAATATCAGAAAACCGTAGGATGCTTCTGCATTGACTACTATCCAGAATATGAGATGCTTATTTTCCATTATATTGTATAGAAATCAGTTGGTTTTACATTGACATGTCTATTTTTCCACAGCTCTTGTATTTTATAAAACTGTTCTTCATATATTTTAGAGTGTATTTCATACACATTATTTTACTCCTTGTCATTCTACACATTTGTGATATTTAAATTGGAAACTTTGACAACAAAACAAGTAATTAAAGTAAAAGCAAAATGACCATGAATAAACAATACTACTGTTTATTAAGCAACTAATCTGTTTGATTTAGTGTCAACTTAGCACGTTTAGAAA
Source organism: Camelus ferus (assembly GCF_009834535.1). NCBI lineage: Eukaryota > Metazoa > Chordata > Mammalia > Artiodactyla > Camelidae > Camelus > Camelus ferus. The sequence continues at coordinate 28,321,986 of NC_045696.1, forward strand.
CTTTGAAGGACCAAGTTTGAAAAACTGACAACAAAGATGTCTGTAGAATAGGTATGTAGATGAAGCCTATGAAAGTATAGAGAATGTGACATTGTTTCGGGCCATGTGAATGCCTCCATCCATATTGAGTCTTACTGGTCAAGATGTTTGTGTAGAGACACTCCAAATATTAATTACTTCCAGGCTTTCAGGGACTCCCTTGGTTTAGTTTCTGTTTAAGTGCTTCTAACATGACTTGTTTGTTTGTTTATTCATTTATTTGGTATATACTTTAAATTGAATGCCTGCAGCTAAAAGGTACATTAATGATAAGTGTGTAAATCAACGAACTTCCACACTCATGTGATCAGCAGTCTTTTCAATAAACAGAATTTTAGCAGCATCCCAGAACCCACTCTGGCCCCTTCCAGGATTATTCCCTTTCAAGGCTGATCATTACCCCGGCTATCGATTAGTTTTACCTGTTTTTGAAATGTATATAAGCATACTAATTCAGGACATATATCTTTGTGTCTGGCTTTCATCCCTCTACATTATAAGATCATGTTTCCTATGTATAGTTGTAGTTCAAAATTCTTATAGCTGCTTTTTTTTTAGAACCAGAATCCAATCAAAGTTCACACATTACACTTTGGGTTGTTTTTTTGTTTTGTTTTGTTTTTTGGTTTTTTTTGGTGTGGGGAGGTAATCAGGTTTATTTATTTATAACAGAGGTACTGGGGATTGAACCCAGGACCTCATGCATGCTAGGCACACACTCACACTCTACCACTTCTTATTACTGTATAGTATTCAATTTTATTACTTTATCATAATTTCCTTATCCATTTTTCTGTTGATAGCAGTTTGGAGTGTCTTGGTTATTACAAATAATGCTCCTATAAATATTCATGTACTTCTGTTTTGTGAACATAGTACTCCTATTTTTGTTGGGTATATATCTAAGGAGAATTGCTGGCTCAAAGAATATGTATGAGTAGATATAAAACACAGTTTCAAAAATGATTGTATCAATTTATATTTGACGTTTGCTTGACTCTAAAAGTGATGCCTCCTTAACTTTGGTGCCCAGGCCATAGACTAGTCCTAGCCTTGCACTGACTTTCTTAATGGATGATGAAATTTCTTGATGAATAATATACTTATTGGTTATTTAAATATCTTGTTTTGTGAAGTACATATTCAACTCTTGCATATTTTTAAACTGGATTGTCTGCCTTTTTCTTATGGAATTGTATGACTTCTTTATATACAATATACTGTGTTTTTTGTCAAATAGATACATAACAAATATATCCTCCCACTCTCAAACTACCTTTCACTTCCTTAGTGATGACTTTTGAGTAGAGTAGCTCTTAATCTGTAGAGTAGTTTATAATGACTAGAGTACTTCTTAATTTAATTAATTTTCTAATTTAGATCCACAATCCACCTGGAAATTATTCTTTGTGTACGTTTTGAAGTAGAGGTCAAGATTAAATTTTTTTCTATGCAGATAGTCATCTGGCCCAGCACCATTTCTTGAAAATACCATCCTTTCACACTATTCTTCATCATCATCTTTATCATAAATTAAATAACCATAGATGTATGACAGTTTCTAAGCTGTTCCACTGATCAATTTTTAAATTATTTGATCAACATCATACTGACCTAAATAAGGTAGCTTTATTTTTGGTCTTCATATGTAGAGTATGATTCTTCTAGTTTTCTTCTTTTTATTCTTTAAAATTCCCTTGGCTAATCTTGATTGATTTCTGCATTTTTGTATTTACATATGATTTTTATAATCTGTCTGTTAATGCCCCCACCCCTCCCTACCAAAAAGAAAGAAAGAAAGAAAGAAAGAAAGAAAAAACTCCGTAAGATTTTAAGACACTGTACTGAAATTACTTTCTTATTACACCCAAAAGCAATGTTGGAGTGGCTTTATACTATATATATTATATATCTCTTCATTTAGGCTGCTGCTTTTGGAAAAGAGAAAGTTAGTTTCCATTCACAAAGAAGACTGATAAAACTGAATCCTTACTAAAAACCATTCTAGAATAGCTGCGCTAGGTATTTGTCACTTTCTCTCATTACACATACAAGGTCAATAAAGAAAAATGACATTTATGGAGTAATGCTTGAAGAATATGCAGAACATCTATGGCTTGAGTAAACTGATAGGATCCAGGCCTCTTCTCAAATTCCGTGACCAGCTGATTACCAAGTGGTTCCGTGGGGCCACTTATGAACCCAGGTAAAAGGACTTAACAATCAGTTTAAGACATGTGCCTTCAACAGTGGAGATGCCATCAGTGAGGAATGAAGCTGGCATGCATTTTCCATCTCACACCTGGGTGCTATCATTTTCCTCTGCTTTAGACTAGGTTTTTGGAGTTTCTTGACTGAATTGTTTTCTTTTGGTCCCTTCTTAGATGTTTTCCTTTCTGAATTTTTGAGTGATGTTACGATACTGTCATACATTAACAGAAATGTCTCTAAAACTCTGGTCGTACGTTGTACACAACTTTTACTAATTACAAATGGGTTGTAGAAGTTCCATTTGCTGAATTATAGTGTTCTTTTTGTGAGGACAAGTAAAAAATTTATTAATTTCATGTTTCAATCTGAGAGAATTCAGCTTCTGAACAGTCTTGTTTTTATCTTATGGAGATCATGAATCATGCAACTAATTATGTTCTCAAAGAGGAATTAAAATATTAGAAACAAATATACAGATTATCTATAGATACATGGATTTTTTTTTTAGAATCTGTTTGTGTCAATTTTTTCTTCTATTTATCTTTTCTCTTATCTCTTTTTTGACCCAATTTTTTTCTTTAATTTAATACATTTTTTCTATTATTGTGACTTTTATTGTCCTATTGCCTATTTTAAAGTTCATTTTGTCCTGAAAAGGAATGAATTACTATTTCAGTGAATAGGTGATGGGTAGAGAGGATCAGGGAAATTGCATGAAAGAGAAAAGTTGACATGAGTTAAAAGGGATTTGTGGGCAATGTATTAAACAGCCTTTAATGACTGGAATTAAAAGAGTTAAAAATAGTTTAAGTAGAAAGGAGAACCTTAAGAGAAGAAGAAATAAGATGATAAAACCATATCAGAGGAGATGCCTTTGTGGCAACAAGTGAAGGGCAACAAATGACACCTCGGTTATTATCCAAAGCAAACCAGGAGGTAGAGGCATCAGGAAGGAAAATGAGCTTTGTTGTATAGTGAAAGGAATGTCATTTTCTGAGGTCTTTTACAAGTTAGCTTTTCATATCATAGCAGCACAAAAGTTTGAACCTAGTCTGAGTTCCAAGGTAATGTTTCCTTGCAGAAGATCAGATTACTTGGCCATCACCCAGGAATGGGGAGATGGTGAGCTGCATAGTCTCATGTGCTAATTGATTCCGGCATTGATTCTGCTAATTCAGGACACATGAAACATTGATTAACATAAAGACAGTGTTCACTGATCGTCATAAAATTCTTAACCAAATCCTGCAACGAAGGTAATCAGGAACTGGGGACTTTCTTCCAGAAGCCAGGAAGAAACACACATACACACACACAAACACAAGCATGCACAACTGAGAACAATTTTGGAAAGGTTGCACTAATAGAAAAATCTGCTTCATAACGTGACAGGGGATGACGAGGCAAGACCTGCTCTAAAGACTAGTGACAAATGAACGGAGGAATTGCTTGGTCGTGCACGGCTCTCCCGAGAGCTGGCTTGGAACTTGGAAGCCTGACCATGCCAGTTCTTAAAACAAAAATTCTTGAGTGGGTATGGAGCGCACTACTACCCACTGTTGAACAACCAAACATTAAACCAGTGTAATTCTGCTGTATTTCTACAGAAATACTGTAAGGTTAAAAAAATAAAATAAAACCTTTTACATATAGAACAGTTTTCTGCTTTATATACCTCCTACGTGCATGTATGTCTTAAACTGTCAAGATACTTTAATGAAACATAAACATATAAGTAATTCTGGAGGAAATGCTGGCTTATTTTAATAAGTAACACTCAGAATATTACCATAAGATTCTTTCTTAACCTGAATCACTTAAATTTTCTGAGAACTGTTTCACATTAGTAAAATAGGATTGTTGGATAAGATAATTGCTAAGATGCCTTCAGGCTCTCAAATTGCATAATTCTCTAATTATGCATGACTACTGGCAGTTGAGTTTTCTCACATTATCTCACGGACAACCACAGCGCCGTACATACTAGGAAGCTAAAAATGTTTAATGCATGAGTAGATTTTAGTTTGTATTGCTTAAATTTAAAGGAACTTAATAAAATATACTTCTCAACAGCAGAATTATTTCCCACAAAATATTCTTAAAGTATGTTTTCCCCATTCTAATTTTTTCAAAATAAAGATAAACTACAATTTGCTTTGACAATAATATAATAGATAAAATATTAATTATACTCAATGTAAATGGAATGCTACACTAAAATAGTCTTAACAATTACTTTCATTTTGCCCAACGATATATTACCTTGAAGCCTGTTTTCATATACAACAAGTATTCAAGAGGTCATTGGACAAAGATGCCCCAGAGTATGCAATTCAACCAAAAGAGTCACATATGACTTATACAGGTGTTTAAAAATAAATACACAATAATAGTAAAGGGTTGTGCTGTCTAAACAAGGTTTGTGATAAGGGGAAGGAAATTCAACTTACTCAAAGTTTGTAAAACTATAATCAAATAGTAAAGGTTATTAGTTTGTAAATTATTGGAGCCACTTTCTGTCTTCAATATTACAGTTAGTGGCTGGCAAAAGAGTACACAGATATTTGGATAGGATAATAAAATATAGATGTGTCAGGCTAAAGGTAGGTGAGAAAGATTGAGGCAAAGTGTCTTCAAGATTTATCTATTTAAAAAATAAAAAATAAATTTAAAATTTATCTATTTTGTAGCATGTGTTAAATTTTCCTTTTTAATTTTTTAATTTTTAAATTTTTTGGTTTTTTTCCTTTTAAGACAATAATATTCAACCATATATATATACACATACGCACCATGTTTTATCTACTAATCCATCCATGAATACTTGGGCTACTTCCATCTTTCAGATATTGTGAATAATGCTGCTATGAACATGGGTGTACAAATATCTATCTGAATAGCTGCTTTCAATTTTGAGAAGGGGGTGTATATTCAGAAGTAAAATTGCTGGATCATACGGTAATTCCATGGCTAATTATTTTAGAAATCACTATATCATTTGCCTCTGGGGCTGTGTCATTTTATATTTCCACCAGTAATGCACAAGGGTTGAATTTTCTCCACATCCTTACCAGCACTTGTTATTTTCTGTGTTTTTTATAGCAGCAATACTAATGGATGTTAAATGTATTTTCCTTTGCTAGATATCAAGATGTCTTCATTATATCATGTTTTTCTGAATAACTGGAGTGCAAAAGTAATTATGTTCTCCTCTAATTTCTGAGTTTAAGGACATTGGTGACAAATATTCTTTTTAATGTCTACTCTAAGATACCATTCTGATAACTTGTGAATAACAAAAGATGCTAGTTTTATAATATATTACAAATTGTAAGGTATAAATGTGTCCAATTACAGCCTGTTTTATAATCACACTTCAGAAAATAAGAGAATGCATTTTTTCTTAGTATTTTACAACATAACCAAGGGAACTGCTAACTTGCTGATAGAATAAACTGTTAATAAATATTAATGGTTAACTATTGTCTCTGTATCCATATTTAATTGGTATTCAGATAAAGTACATATCCATAGGAATTAAGTAAGTATTCAATAATTAATGCCAAATTATTCATAGTTTTACTTTGACATTTCATAATACTCCATTAAAAGCACTGAAGAAAATCCCACAAACATAGGCATGTTATTTAAATTTAACAATTCTATTTTCTTTAAACAGGTTGTTTACTTTTAGATCAAGAAACTTGATGAAAAGTTAATATCATAAGGTCAGAAAAGCAAAGCAATTTATTCACAATAATATTTAGTTTTATTTAATAATTAACACAGGAAAATGTAAATCTACTTTGGTTTACTCTTAATGAAAGTATAATAAAATTAGAAATAACCAATATCAATTTGCATTTAAATGGAAATATTGTCTTTTGTTAACCCAGTTGTTTCCTAAAGAATGTGATTACAGCCTACAGTTTATAGGTTCTAAGTAGAATGAATTAGAATTCATTTCTCTGTCTCTTGCTCAAATTGGTAAATTCTAGTCCTAGGTATAAACCAAAGGCAGATGAGTATCTATGTCCAGTAGTAAGATATGCAAGAATGTTTGTATCAACCAGATATAACAAGTTAAAAAATTTAAACAGCTAAAATGTGCGTAAAATAAAGAATGTCTCAAAATAGGTTATCATACTTCAATGAAAAGGTATGAGTTACACTACCTAAAACATCATGGATACATTTCAAAAATATTACTTAGTAAAATATAATTATGAAATTTAAAACCAGGGTAAAATAAGCTAATATGACAACATTCAGACACGTTTAAGGAAAGTTAGTGACTGAAAGGGACAGAGGAAGGATTCTGAGAGGTTGTGATGTTCTCTGTCTTAATTCTAGTGACAGTGAACTCAGTTGTATATATTTATAAAAGTTCAATCTGCACTCTTATGATATGTGACTTTTAGTAGACTATACTTTAATAAATGAGTTCATAAAATGAAAACATTGTAAAACATTTCTCTAGGACCTCTCTCAAATCTGAAATTTTACAACTCTACCAAATCCTTAATTACACTCCTGTTCTTACTGTTTTTATTGTCTATGTCTACACATTGTCCCTTGCTTCATGTGCTTCCTCGTCCATATTGATTATTCTCAGGCCTGGCAATTTCCTAAAACTTCAATGAATAATTTGACTCATAATTATGCCTTCAAAACTTTTACTACCCCACTCTCAACTTCATCGTAACAATCTCTCTTTTTCTCTTCCCCCAATAAAGCTCTATAATTTAAGTGTTAAACAGACCAAGATACAGCAATGTCACGCATCAACTGTAAGCTTCTTTTCTACTTTGGATTGGGAGAAAAGCATTAGAAGATACTAATCCTATAAACTGGTAATATGTTGGTAAGTACACTTTTAAATGACTGTCATGTTCGTTGACTCTGATTTAATTTTGATCACATTCTTTTGAAGTTTCAACATCAAGACTGGAAAAAAATATTGGAGAATAATATCCTTCTTTAAATTGCAAGTCAAAAGAAATTAAATCTGTACATTTGATTTCTTAGTAAATCAAGAAGTTTACCGATTTTATTTTCACATTTTACTATTTAAAAAAGTTCTTAAAAATTAGCCATTATGTGTAGGTATATGTGTCTTTCAAAAATAATAAAGTGAGATTAAAAAACAAAGCCTTAAAATATAGAAAATTCTACATCTCTCATGGTATAACAGAACTCAGCAGTATTTTTCTCTCTCGGGGATTTGTGACAGCACTCATCTCAGAGCAATTCTCACAAATGTGTGTTTTGAATCCCATGTTATTTGAGGAAAGCACCTTCTTCATAACAATGTGAAGGCACATCTAAATTCTAGGGATTTTATACCTCAGTAAACATCAATACAATGCAAATGATGATTTACTGGTTTTCTTTTATCTATGATCTTTTATTCATTGCCTCATGTAGATCAAATGTGAAATGTAGCTTTTGTTCCTCAAATATAGAGGGTGCAGAATTCTCGCATCAGCTCTTTTTTATTAAAAAAGAATGAGAAGGCAAGTATTCTATTCTTTTGCATTTTGTTTTGTGATAAATCCCTTCTAGTATTAAAAAAAAAAACTAATAGCAATAATTCTTACTAAAGAAAAGGGTTTTGGTTTTTAAGTATTAGATTTCAAGATTTTTCTAACTCAAAAAATATTTTAATTCAATAAAAATTAAAAGTGCAAATGTTATTACATTCCAATGTGCAGTGGTGACATTCATAAACCCGCTTTACATTCTCCCTACTTGAGCTGTGGTAGCAGGCTGAGTAGTGGAGGAAAAGCACCATGTTGGATAGCCCTTATTTTTTACTTTGCTTTGTGCTAGTTGTTTTGTTTGTTTGTTTCATGCTGACATAACTGCCTACCTGAAATTTCTGCTTACTAGTCCCTTACAAGTTCAGCCTCCCAAGTACACCCAGAAGACATGCAATCATGTGACAGCACAGAAAATGCATACAGATACTTCTCATGACCTTGCAGAAGAGTTCCCTCAGGATAAGCATCTAAATCCTCAAATTTTTAAACCATTTTTCTCTTTCAACACCCTTCCTCTCTTGTTCCTTCTGTCCTTTCTTTTATTTCTCTTCCCTTCTTTTGTTTTTGGGAAAATTAGTAAACAGAAATTTCAATTAAGATAGAGTTGGGAGACTGGAAGGGGGAGCTCTCATGCTCTAATAGATAACAGAGCCGAAGAGGACTTGGCAAGAGCTCAGCCAATGAGAGAGTGTTGCAACTCGGCCAATGAAAAGCCATGGATCCTTTGTTTACTATAGCCCTCCCAACTTCTTCCCTTCTTTAAGAGTGCTCCTCTCCGTATTTGCTGGAGACTTGCAAGTGGCTCACTATGGTTGCAGACCCAAATGACAATTCTTTGCTAATCCCAAATAAACCTATTTTTTAATTTAATATTATTTTTTTTAGCTAGAGAAATAATTGGCAGTCTATTTGTTTTAGGTCAACATTTTCAATTAGTATTTGACCAGGATCTGCTACATGATAAACATTGTAGTTGTCATTGGGGTTATAAAGATAAATACAATAGAGACATTGTCTTCAAAGAAATTTAATAAACTATCTAGTGTCAACTGAACAAATGACCACAAGCCTATAAAACAACTGCTATAATGGAAATAAACGCATGGATTATTATTGTATTTAATCCTGACAATAGTACTTTAGATATGGGTATTATGATGTTTATTTTGCTAATTACAAAGGTAATATATGCCCATTGTGGAAATTATATACATGTAATGATAATAACAATTATTATTATTACTATGAACATTTATTATGCATTTGCTTTGTGTTAGGCAATTCTAAGCACTTACATTTCTAAACTAAATTAAAATTCACAATAAAACGTTGTTGCATGTCTTATTATCCTATCATTATCCTCATTTTCAGATGTAAAAATTGAGGCAAACAGATGTTTTATACTTAAAAATTAGTAAATCTTTGTTGGAACTAAGATCATTTGATTTCTGAGTTTGCACTTTTATCATGCTCTCAGCGATGTGAATATCACTCCAGCTGCAGTAGTGGGCATGCTCTGCTTTTGGTCTTCCACATTCATTTTCCCTTTTCTTTGGCCACAGAACCCTGGTTTTTCAGGCGGGGTTTCATCTCAAGCTTGGGGCTGCTCCATTCCTTACAACTCCAAATGTGAGCTTTAAAGCAATCAGCAACTTCCTTTTCCCGTGGACATGTGAATGGTTTGCAGCTGATCATGACAGCGATGCATAAAAATTATCCAACCAAGGAGATATTTGGTATGGGCTTCTGAGTAGGAAAAAGTCCTTATTCTTCTGCATAAGAAACACACACTTCTCCTAAAAGTGAACAAGGAAGAAGGCAGCACTTTGAAGCTTTTGGAAGTCATCTTATCAATGTGAGAAGAATCTATTTTATGTATCTTAGAAGCAAAACATAAATAAAAATAGGTAAACTGTACTACAGGATGATTCCTTATTTAAGCTATTCAGATGCCTACATTAAAATTTTCCTTTAACTGTTCAATTCTGTCTAGATTGAGTTTCTGTTATTTGAAAACAAGAGTTTCCAACCTGAGGCATTTCAATAAACAAGGCATGCTTTATTGCTCGCATAGTGTAAGTAAGTACATAGTATAGATAGACGGTGCTATTGTCCCTTCCAAATCTTCTCCAGCCACAATCTTACTGATTTGACTCCGTTATCCTTGACTTAGATTTCTTCCATTTCTCTCCTCAAATTAGTATTGATATTTAAGTGTCATTGAAATAAGATAGTAAAGAGAATATTCCTTAAAAGACTTCTGTTATGAGATATGCAGGAATGTTTAAAGATTGGGGTGGAATTATCTTAGCATATACCGTGTGTCTGCCCTGGAGATAAAAATGCAAACAAGTAAACAAATTCCCTGTGCTCACCAGTCTTTTAACAACACTGAAGGCAGATATAGTGGACAAGCCATTTAGAGACTAGTAGGAAATAAATGTAAAAACATTTAACACACATTTTTCTTGTTGAATAATCAACATAGAATAGCAAAAATTAACTGAATGTTCATGTTTAACAAGTGCCCTTCACTTACATCAAAATGAGATGACTGATAATTAGAAAAATGTCACAATGGCTCCATGTTGTTCCTGTAGAAACCTTTGCCACCCAGAGGATGTGACATACATTCCACTGTTTTGACATGATTAAGTGTCAAGGGAATGACATTTCTGAGGTAATGTAAGGATGAATTACAGTGACTAAAAATGCAGGTTTATATTACTTGAACTTAAAGAAATATATATGTACAAAATTCACCTCTGTAAATGATTAATAATTTAACAGAATTCAATTTTTTTAATAAAAAAGGGAAAAAAAACAATTAAATTAAGAAAAAAGAAAAACCCTTCAACCCAAAGAACAGGTAATGATATTTAGAAAATGTATTATAACCCACTGCATTTCTTTTCATTTCAATACTATTACTTATGAATTTTGCTGCTAATAAATATGTTCTTTTTTTACACTGGAGCAAATGGACTATTCACTAAATAGACTATTGTGAATCAGGCATTTCCAAATAGACTTGCTTTATTACAATATTATTAGCTAACTACTGTTGGTTACATATTATAAGCTATGTATTGTTTATTTTAATTTTAGAAATTTTTAAAAATAAGCAAAATATCTTTAATTGTACTTTATGTTAGAGAAAATATTTTCACATACTTTATTCTGCAGAAAACTTGATTTATAAGAAATAGTTCTGTTCTATAATTTTTTAAAAATATTATTGTAAGGTTGAAAACCTATAAAAATCTACAGTTTACTAAAGAACAGCTGTCTAAAATTTTTTATCTTGTCTTTGTGAAAAGAAATACTTTTTTTTGTGTGTGTAGAAGATTATGAAGTTCTTTATTTAGGCAAGATTCAGTTAAATTTGCCACTAACTGGTTAAGAATAGCCTAACAATTGTTTTTTGATTTAAAAAAATGTGTTTAAATAGAACAGCTTTTAATTATCATTTGGAAAAAACTTCTTTAGATTGCTAAGGATTATAATGTGAGGTTTTTCGGTCTAAGAAATTTGAAGATTGAAGAGTGCTATGGACTGAATTTTGTCCCCACCTCAAATTCAAATGACGTTCTAATCCCAAATGTGACTGTCTTTGGAGATAGAGCATATTAGGGGGTAATTACGTCATAAGAGTGGGGCCCTTGGAGAATTAGTGTGCTTAAAATTGAAACGACGCAAAAGAGCTTACCCACTCCAACAGATGAGGACACAGAAAGAAGATGACAGTGTTCAAGCAAGGAGGAGAGCTCACCAGAACTCAGCCACCTACGCTGGCGCACGCATTTCAGATCTCCTGCCTCCAAAACTGTGAGAAAATAAATTGTTGTTTAATCCACTCTATGATAATTTGTTATGACAACCTGAACTGACAATTACAAAGGTAGATCTAAAACAGACCCCTAAGACCACAGCAGAAGACAGAAAAATAATGACAGTGGGTACAAAAGTCATTTAGTATCTATTCATGAATGACTCTGTTCCTGGCTCAGCAGAGGATGTATTTTAATGAAGCAGGTAATAACAGGTATGAGGTATCAGGTAGCTCTCAATACTATGAAAAAATATATTTAAAGTAGTGTATGAGTACAGAGTTTGACAGGATTGGTATTTTATTTATTTGTTTGTTTATTTTCTTATGAAAGTAGTCTCACATGGTTACTAGGAGGAAAGCAGGGAGGGATAAATTGAGAGTCTGGGATTAGCAGACGCACACTACTATGTATAAAATTGATTAACAACTGATCCTACTGGGAACTATATTCAATATCTTTTAGTAAACTATAATGAAAAAGAATATAAAAAGAATATGTATGTGTGTATAAATGAAGGACTTCTATTTTAAATATGATAACATGGCAGCCACAAATAACTGAAATAAATGGGGATGGATTTGGGGGAGAGTCACATGAATATTTGAAAGAAAGGCATTGAGGAAATGAAAAAAAAAGCAAGTGAGAAAGTCTTGAGAATAAAAGAGTGGTATGCATGGCATGTCCATGTGAACATCAAGTAATTGATATGGATCAGCATGTGTGTGGTGGGAGGAAATAAGGATTGTGGAGGTTAAACATCATTTTTGGATCCTGGATTCCTTGGTAAAGATTTTGGAATTTATTTGAAAAGCTGTAGTATAATTGTTTAAACTGAACATACACCTTAATATGAAACTTGGAAAATTTGAAAAAAAAATACCTGAAGAACGGGCAATTGATTAAAAGATTCTGATTTTTATTGATAATGAAATTCAGAGAGTCAAAGAAAATATAATGGTCTATAATATTTTCACTGGTTAATGTCATCAGATTTTGTGGTAAATGAAGCCTTCTCCAATTATCTAATTCTCTAAAAGAGCTTCTTCTTCCACAAAAATTGTATCCTGCCTAACTTTTCTTCAAGGCACTTACCTCACAAAAGGCCATCCTGGAATCTATATAAAATTGTCCCTGAACCAACGATGGTTCCACCTTATGATTTTTTGGCTTTCCCATGATACGTGAAAGCACTACACATTCAGCAGAAGCCATACTTGGAGCTGTGATCTTTTCCTGGGTTGGTGAAATGTGGCAGATACTCTCCTGTGATGCTGGGCAGCAGCTGCCACAGCTCCCGGTCAGCCACGCCACCACGAGGGTGAACAATCAGTACACATAACATCTATTCTGTACCCGTACCCCCATTCTGTTTTTTTACTTTCTATACAGTATTCAATAAATTACATGACATATTCAGCACTTTATTTTTAAATAGGCTTTGTGTTAGATGATTTTGCCCAACTGTAGGCTAATGTGAGTGTTCTGAGCGCGTTTAAGGTATGTCAGGCTAAGCTGTGATGTTTGGTAGATTAAGGGTATTTAATGCATTTTCTACTTAAGTTATTTCAATTTACAGGATTTGTTTATCAGATCACAACCCTATCTTAAGGTGAGGAAGATCTGTGTCTATTTCTTTATTCCGTTTCCTCTGCTTTAGCATTGGAATGGAAACTTCCTGAGGGAAGGGATTTTGTCTCTTTCTTCAGCATTGTATTCTAAATGGCTGGCCTGATGCTCATTAACTACTGAATGACTGCACTAATGAGTCACAGCAGGTGAAAAGCAGTTTGGGTGTGATGATGAGAGAAATGTCACAGAGAGAATGGAAGTGCTATTATAGTGGAGTATTTGCCTATTTGTACTTATAAACAAAGAAAGGTGCCTGCCATAGATAATCTAAAGAGAAATGAGAGTTAGTAGGAAAATACCACAAATCAGCCCCAGATATTTTTTTGAACTCATAGGAGACGTAATTCTGTGCTGAGGACACAATATGCTGAGAACAGAACAGGCCCAAGAGACATATTGTGGTCTATCCATAATGGGAGATGGACTGGAGGGACAAAGTCAGAACCTTCGCAGGAGCATGAGAGAAACAAGAGCGATTGAAACTGGGGAGGTCGGACAGCCATCCTTTACTTGGCATTTTAAAAAGCGAGCGTATCAAATCCTCTTTAAGTTATTTCTACTAATATATTTATCAATATTGAATTAAACTGAATATGATCCCCATTAAGTTCTAGTTTACTTTGAGAGAATACTGACAAAAGTATGTTCATAGCACCAGTTTTTTATTTACTATTGTAACTATAAATGAATATTTAAAAAATTTTTGCATATTTAATATAGTAGGTTATCTAGTACTTTTCTTGTATTTTACATTGCTTAATTTTGAGAAATGTGAATTTAACTATGTTGTATTTAAAATGTGTCTATTTGAAAAAGAGACACTATTAGCTGTCTACAATTTCTAACACCAGTTAAATCTGTATTATTAATTTCAAGAATAAAATTTTCCCATCTGATTATTTAAGCCAGATAGGATTTCAGTGCCACCAGGGAATTAGCGCAGGAATGATTTGGAGATTTGCATAGTAATTGGTATGACACATATGCCCTACTGTAGAGGGCTATGGACACGGATGGTAATGAATTTGCTTGCCAGGTCCCTGCGATCACTATAAAAATGGGATGAAATTGATTTTTTTTTTCATTCTTTGAAGTTTGTAAGTAACCATGCTGGCTAATGAGCTAATTTGAATAAGCTTTAAACAAGAATGTAGTCACATTAATGGTAATTATTAGAAAGTAGCACAAAACGAAGCTTTTTAGCTTTCATTCCAAGTTTTAATTAGCAATTAAAAGAAAAGTTATCTGACCTATGATTAAGTTTCAATGTGTTCTTATATATATATATGTAAAATAGTTTTAGATATGTTATTTCCATGGAAAAGTTCTCTAAAGGAAATATTACCAAATACTAAATATTCTAAAAAATACATTTAAACTAAATAGTGAAACTGCAGCACAGTTATCAGTATCCTTATGTGTAAATTACACTCTAATAAATGGAAACAGAAAGCCTTCTATATGAAAATGTCAGCTAAAATAATCCCAGTTCTTTAAAGTGTTAAATGATTTCTGAGTCACAGATTTGCTTTTCCCTAATTGAGAAATTGTCTGATGCATGGTGTGCCATAATGATTGTCATTTTTAGAATACAAAAATATTTAGTAATGATAAAATAAACTAACAATAAAAAAGCATTAAAATATTTTCTTGGTCACCTCATTTTTGTCATTGTAGCCATAAAATTTATATGATAAAACGTTTAATATAATGTATTGCCAATCATATATGTAATATTAGAAAAGGTCTTAACATTTATTTTGACTTTAGAGGTACGTAGTAGATTTCAATATCATTCTCAGTACCTCTGAACAGGTCAGAAGGACAAATCCACAGGAAAGAAAATGTTATTCAATTGAGAAGTGTAGAAGTGTTTACCGTGAAGGTGATGAAAGATAATTTCGTTTCAATCAGGGCTAATTCATCAGCAAAACATTTTCAAGTGGCATGGAAACTTAATAGTTTTCAATTTTCATGTATGCCTTATGGGTTTTCCTAAGCCCTTTAAAACATTCTACTTTTAAATGTGAGTTTCTTTCCTTAGAACCTTCCCCATTACCACTCCAAGGATGGGAGCATTATTGATGTAAGGCAAAGTCCGTAATTTATTCATCTTTGAACCCTATTATTTTTAGTTTCTGGCACATAGAAGGTGCTCAAAGAATGTTTGTTGAATGCAGAAGCGAATCTAGCTTTCCCTGCTGTTATCCACAAGGAGAACATTTTCAAGTTAAAATAAATAAATAAATAATAATAATAATAAATAAACAAATAAAAACTGCCTAGGAATAAACTGAAAAAAAAAAGAACATTTTCAAGATAGTAACTAGGGGTATTCATACTCTTAAAACTCCTATATGTTTGTAATTCCACTGGTAATTATACAAATTTCACGGAAATTGAAAATATCCTTCAGACTATTATTAACCACAAAGTTTTGCCAAATATCCTTCTAAGTGCTTTTAAGCATGAAGGCTTAATAACATAATACAATCTTAGCAAAACACAATACTTAGAAAATATTTACAATCTTATGGCACAAGATTAATTACTAAAATACCAGCCTGAAAAGAATATATATATATACCTTGTACTCCATGTTTCCCAGCTTCTTTAATAGAGAAAACAGAATATAATTTAATGCTTTCTTGACAGAGTCATTATCATGAACCTCAGTTATGTGACATCCTATTCCATTACAGATACAATGTGACCGCAGATGTTGATGGCATGAATTCTGTTACTAAGTTTTAATAGTCTCGTGTAATTAGCTGCAAGTTACCTTGCAAAGGTCAATTGTTTTGTCTTCTTCCCTATTTTAGTCACCTTCTTTTGCTGTTGTTATTATTTGCTAAGTCCCTGTAATTAGCTAAGGAAAAACTCAGGCTATATTCAAAAACAAATCATGAGGAAAATACATAATCTACTTAAAAATTCTCCATACGTTGGGTTTAACACTTTGCGTGATACTTACAATGACCTCTAAAATAGTAGAAATTTCCCCAAACACTGGCACCTGAACATGCTGCCAGATGTTTTATTTAACAGATTTGAAACTAAAAATCAATTTGGTTGTCATTCATTGCCCTTTTGAGGATTTAGCCATAAAATAAAATAAAGAAAAAAGAGGGAGATAGACAAGAATCTCTATTTTACATTAAATGTAAAAGGGAATTTTGGGGGTAACATCAATCCATAATTATGATAGGGTTATTTTATACAGATGAATAGTCAATAGGTAGATACACATATTCACAAATTCATAACAAATCTACTTAGTCACAGGGATACTTGGTATTAAAAATACCCTATATAAAAATTTCAATATATTGAAATGTTCCTTAAAAAGGCTATCAAATATTTTAATGTGAATGCTTGGAATCATTTAGCTTAATTTTTTTTTTTCACATTTTCAAGCTGGCAAAAATTTACAAGTGGGTAGACTGCCTTATTATTTTTAGAGCAGTGTTTCTTATTTTCATATTATGCACTGTCAAGCAAATATTATTTAACTAATCTTTGCAATTTGTCTATTACATTTTCTGTCACTAGTGGAGATTGCTGATCAAATTCTTTTTTATAATCTATATATTTTATATCAATGTCATTGTTATTCCTTCTGTATTATTCTCATGTAGTAAATAACCTCATGTTGACCTTTGCTTACAAGCTGCTTCCCTCTGAAAGGGCATCCTGTAATCTATAGACATAGCTAAAGAGGCCAGGAAGTTCAAGGTGTGCTGTCATACATGCAGAATGTCATCAGGTAGCAGGAACCCCAAGGAGAATACTAACCTCCCCTCTTGCTGTGGTCAAGCATCCCAATGATGTCTTACTCTGCTCTGAGGTGCTGTCAGCTGAGAGGAAGCAGAGTCTTTGAGACATGAGAGAGGAAGAAATATTTGCAAACTATTTCTCACTTTTAAGGTCTTTTCTCCAAAACGTGTGCATTCAGTTCTTAATTACTGTGTTTTCTGTATATTTTTCAAGCTGGCATCCAGAACTGAGCACAGTTTACTGATAAGGGTCTGGCACATAAGGGTGTTTGAATGGCAAGTGTAGCTCTGGTTTCCTGCACACTATTTCGATTATCTATTAATGCTCTCTAGATTTTTTTTCAACATCATAATTAAATAATCGGTTTATTTTAATTATTCTTCTTACAGTCAGTCTGTTGTGATGAGGAAAACACATACAAACTAAACCAAAGGGGGAACACAAAAGTGAAAGAAGACTTCATAGCCAATCAAGTACATGGGTGCTGCCCTGACCTGCCATCGACTTGAGCAGAACACCTAAAGTCTCGAGCGTGTGATTTAATCTGCCAGATTCCAGTCATAAGAATGTTTAATTCCTAGGGCAGACCATGAAACACTTCATCTACTTTCCTCAAGCATACCGTGCTCTTTTAGAGCTTCAGGGATTTGCTCATGTCCCTTCTACCTGGAATTCATTTTAGCTCCCATTTTGCCAGCACTAATCCTTCCTTTGAAACTTACAAGGAAGCACCTTCATAATCCTAAATTAAGTAGCTCTCTGGCATGCAAGCTCCTATAATAAATCCATTGCTCCTGCTCCATCAGCTCCTTTATCAAACCACACTGCAATCACCTGTTCTCTTAGTCGAATTACCATGATGGCAGGACATCCCCCACCTACGGCCCAGACATATCCAGCATGGCTCTAATACTTATTCTTTAATCATTGTATATCCTCTATGTTTTTAACTTTTCTTCCAAAATATAAATTGAACAGATGCAGCTTGATGATATTCTTCAATGTATTATAAAAATGGTTTTATCTCTGGTTCATATAGAGGATCTCTCATTGATAAGAGTTCTATCTAGGTGTTCTATCAGTTGGTTTTTCAGATCCATTAAACATTTCAGAAACTGGCAACAAGAGTATGAGGTTCTCTGCAATCCCAGAAAGGCCCCAGTGTTTCTCCTAGTTTTCTGCTCCTGACAGACACAAGTTAGGTTTAAGATGAAGACTTTTCCTGGCAGAGATACAATACTAAACTGTAAAAAAAAAAAAAAAAAAGAAGCAAGTTTTCATAAGCTAAATCCATTCTAATCAGAATAATTGAGATTATTTTCTTCCTACATTTTTAAGTTAATATTGTCCTTTCATTTTAAGAAAAACTGATGAAGGTAAAAATGGTAGTTTTCTAATGGTCTTTATTTGGAAAAATAAAATGAAATAATATTGATCAATAATCACCTTTGGGTCCTTCCAATTTTTGTTGTGGTCACTGCTGAGCTATCACTGACCTCTGATATGGATACTCTGAGAAGGGTTTTTCTGGAGCAGTTGCTAAATATTACTCCTGGCCGGGAAACTTTGTGGATCTAATCACAGGAACTATATCTAAAACATTTGTTCAGATCTCAGAGTGATAAATACATGGAAGTGACTAGGAAATAATGCTTTTCAAGTAGTTTTATACTGTTTAGAGTCGTAATATGAATCTTGTTCTCAAAAGAAAAGAGCAGCATCTTTTTAGTTCAAAATGAGTAATTCGTGGCCTTGAGGCTCACAGGAGGCAAGCTCGCATTGCAGTGCTGCTCACAGTGAGGGCTCGGATGTCTACAAGGAGACTTCATCGCAAACGCTGATGCCTTACAGCCACTCAGGAGCTCAGTGAAAGAAAAAACACTATGATTATGTGTTGGAGGAATAATGAAATCATGCAAGGAAGGAAAACAATACTGCATAGACCACAGCAGCAAAAGCCCTTTAAAATAAAGCCCCTTTAAAATATTAGCAAATTTAAACTTTATGCTACTAGTAGTCACGTTGCATCATGAACCTTCTGTAATTAAACTCTTTCTAACTCAAAGTTTCTTTAATTATCACTCGGGATGAATAATTTTTATATTTTCTATGTGCAGAAGAGCAGCATGTTGACTAAGACAGTTTGAGAGGATATTGTAAGATACTTTCAAATTAGCCCAACTTACTATGTCTGAAAATTTATACATTCATTTTTAAACATTGTGTATCTTCTATTGTTTTATTTTTCTTCCCAAATGTAACATACTGAACATACAACAAATGCATCCTGATTGTGTTTTTGAAGTGTTATAAAAATAGTTATATTATATATAGTTATTATATATAAAAGAATGATTTCGACTGACTTAGCAGAGACCTTCATAACTATGAAATTACTGCTATCACTTTAGTGGTTTAGGTTGAAGAGGTAAAAGCTTGAATAAAATTTGTACCATTTAATAGATAATGAGATTTTTTAAAATGTTCTAAAACCAAAGCATAGTTAAGGCAATGTGTTTAATATGCACAAACTAAATTCACAGGTTTAAAACAACTCCTTTTTTAAAATTAGGTGTTAGACAAAAACAATGCACAAAACTTTTTCGTTAATTAAAAAAAAAACTATACCTGATACCTGTAACAATAAATATTAGTTAACTGATCATAAAATGATTAAAACCCATGAAAAATTATTACTTAGTACAATTATTATTATAACAATATAACCAACTTGCTCCAAATCCTGATTTTATCTATAGATTTGATAAATCTCTTCTTCAGTAAGGCATTCTGGGACGTTCGCTTTGCTCTGGGGCTGCGGCATTTAGTCAAGTTTCTCTAGCTTCATTTACTGCTCACAGTCCCGCTATTTTTGTGCCACCATCATCCTCAATCAAAGAGCTTTTTATAGCATTGCTACTTCAATTTCCTGTGTCTGTGTTTCCTGCCACCACTTTCTTTTGGCAGAAACCAAAGTGGAGAGCAGGAAAAGTGCTTGAGACAGATTTCCACCCTACGAGAATCATTTCCTTCTTATCAAAAACAGACTCGGTTCCCCAATCTCTGACTTTCTCTGAGAATCTCTGTTCGATTACTGGGGGTAGATTAGAGGCAGCCAGTTTTTACAATACAACAGCTTTTCTCTAATTTCTTCGGACTCCTAAGGACAACCCACAATTTATCTAAAATCAAGACATTTTTCTTAAGTTACTTCTCTGCATGGTGCTTTGTTAGTTATATATTCCTTTGTCAGTCCCACTCAAGGGGCCAATAGTCTAGGAAAAGTATAATTTGAATTTTAATAAAATCCATTCAAACGTGATTTAGTAAGAACACAAAGTAAACAATAAATTAAGAATATAATTTTTAACATGAATTTAATTAAAGAGATTTTTGTTTATAAACACAAAACGATTCACTTCACCCCTCAAGCTGGTAAGATATTTTTGTATTCATTTTTTTTTCCTTTTTAATGCACCATTCTGATTAAAGTGTTCTTTAATCAGAGTTGATGTTTCATGTTATCAAAGGGGCATTAATTGCAGTACAATCTAGGAATGGAATAGAGAAACTTCAGTGTGATGACCTTGCTCAGACCTTAATTTTGGACTTGACCAGAATATTCATTACAAACAGTCAATGCAAATTCTGATTTCAAAATAGTTGATTATTGCTCTTCTCTCACACAGGTGTGGTCTGGGTTTAATAAGTACGGTAGAGCAAAGGAAATGGGAAAGTAAAAAGAAATGAATGGCTTTCCCTAGATGTTGAAATACTGAAATTTTGTTCAAGCAGAACAAAACCCATAAGATTCTACCTTAAGATTTTAGTGAAAATGGAAAATTAGCATACTCTTTTACATTCTGTTAACCCTAAAAATCAGATCTCTTGCTTTTAAAAAATCTTTTGCTTGGAAACATGAACTTTTAGGCAAAATACCCATTGATTTATTCTTTTTTAATTTATTCACGGAACAAGCATTTGAGCTCACAAAATATGTAGGGAAACTATACTCACACAAATTGTACACCAAAGACAGTATTAGGATTTATATGTGACTGCTAAGTAATATTTGCTGCAGAACATTCTACTCACTTCATTAAAATTAGTCTTGGAATTCCTCATAAACCCAAGATGAAAAACAGATGAGAATGGAATCACTTTTATGAAAACATAGGTGAGTGTCCTGGGAACTTTTGCCCCATATTTCCATTAGGCTCTTGGCACAAGGTTTTGGATCATTTGAGGACAATTTCATTAAAGAACTATTTACAAAAGGATGGATGTAGGTTGGAGAAAAGAAAAAGATAACCCCTTTCTTAGGATTCTTCCCATTCTGGGCCAGAAGGAATCAGGGAGAAAGTAGCTACCAGCAATTGGAATCCAGTGAATTGCAGATGTGGACAGGGTGAGATGCCTGAATTGGTCCTGTGGTAAGGATGCCAGGAAGAGACACCTTGGTGATCTTCCTTCCTTCCCTCCCTCTGATAGAGTACACAATACTCTTTTTCACTGATGAGTCTAGAAAGACTAATGCTGATGCAGATCACTAGCATTTCTCTCCAGCTTATTACATTTGTTTTATTCTTAAAGGCCAAGAATAGGTTTCTAAGTCTCCAGATGGTCTGGCTTTGTAACTACTGAGATTTGTTAAAATAAAATTTTCTGCAGACAGTTTACTGATCTAGTTGGCTTTAAACTTAGCAAGTCATGAATCGAGAAGCATCCAGTCTAGAAAATAGAAAGAAGTTTGAAAGAAGCATAAATATAGAGATTGTTATAGACCAAACTGAGTAGGAAGCAGGAAGTTATCCTGGGCATTTGCTGATTGGCTGGAGCAGGGTTACTTTTCTTATATTGGAGCAAAGAGAAGTCTGGGAGCCTGGGGAGGGTAACTCGTGCTGAGCAGACAAGTGCTGATGGGTTGCCTTTGGCCTTCTGTTTCTGGGACAGTGGGACATAGAAACTCAGTAAAGTTTTGTTTTAGTTAGCATGAGTGACTCCATCTTGGGTCTAGTCTGGTTACTTTAACAGACTCTTTCCTGCTTTCTTTCTTTTCTTTATGTTCTTAAAATAATACCGCCCTTTTTTTTTAGCCAGAGAATCTATTTATTTGAGAGCAGAAAGAGAGGATAATTACAGTTTTTATCTTCAAGAGTTTAGCTGTCCTGACGAGTAGCAAACCTCCTTGGATGTGGTGAGGATGTGCTTGCCAGGGGGGAAGAAGTAATGCTTCGTATCTGGTAAATATTTAAGATTCTGATTAGTAACTTGTATTTTCTGAAGTTCTCTGTCAATTTCCCATCTTGCATCCTTTTCCCCCCTCCTCATACTGAGTGGAAACCGCAGTAGCTGTGTTTACTCTCCCTTACACTTGGCCCTAGTTCTGCATTATCTCCATGGTTGCCTCAGGCCAAAGAACCCTGACGGAGTTGTTCACTTGGTGTGCAGCCTTCAGCTTTTTTGGGTCTTCCTTTTACTGGTTAGTGTTACTTTCCTACACTTCAGCTTTTCCTTTCCATTTTGTTTTACTATTAAACCTTCTTGTCCTCAGGCCAGAGTTATCTTTCTAATACTCAGATCTGAGTGTATTTATTGCCTGAGATCTCTGAAAATTCTTCTGCACTTTCATTGTGTGTTTAATTGTCAGCATCCCCAAATGCACTGTGAGCTTGTGGACTTTTTTCATCCAACCCTCAGCATAATGACAGGACTTGATTACATGCGTGGTAAGATAATGAACAAATTATTTTTGAAGTTTGAATCTTGAATAGTTTCTTTCCATGGATATGTGCTACAGTGTAACCCACTTATGCTCTCCCTATGTAGATGCATAATATCGAAAAAAGCAATCATGAAAAATGTTGTAAAAATAATCAAAGAGAAATGCTTTCTCCTATTTATGCACTTCTGGAGTTTTAACCATGTTCACTATCTTATCACACGGAGGCTAAAAGGTAGAAGAGTGATTTTTATATAAAGGTTTGTTTTTGAATGCCTGAAATAATTTAAAAAAAAATTTTTTTTTTTGGTTTCATAATGGCTGCTTAACACTCTAATAGAAAGCATCATGTTTCTTAGCACGGTCATTGAATGGAATGATATTTTGAGGTCCTGCTTAACGCTGAAGATGTGAATTTTGGAAATAATCCATGACCTTGCCAGCACCACTCAGATACACACATTTAACTTTCACGCTGCACCAGCAGAAGGATGTGTAGGAACCAGAGCCCGTAACTCTAGGTCCAGGCAATGCTCACATGTTTGAAAGTGTCTTAGGACAGCCCAAGCTCTCCATACTACTGACAGACACACACACACACACACACAAGAGGGAACACCCATTTCATAAGCACATTTTAAATTTAAATAGGTTCAGATAATGAACACCACTGATACTTTTTCTCCTAATGTAGACAGTTCCTAGTGCTGCATAAGAACGTGTACTCCCATGTGTTCACATGCACACACTCACACATCATTCATCCTTAAAAAAAAGATCAAAGTTAATTTAATTGAACTATTCACCTACAACTGAGAGGCAGCTAATTGACTAAGAAAACATGGGAGAGTATATGATCATTATTTTCAAGAAATATTTGCTTGGTGCTGCTGCTCTGGCTAATTCTCTGTGACTTACCTCCAAATATAATGCCCAAATTCAAAATTTGAATTGGTACAAAACTAGTTCTTCCAGATACACACTCCCACTGTACTCAGTTTTATTTCTATTCTAACAGTGTCATAACATTACGATTATTTTCTTACATGTATGATTACATCCAGAACTGTGAGCTTCTCAATGCAAAAAAAGTGGCCTATTTATTGCTGTATGGATAGTAACTAAGGAAATCAGCAGACAACCAACATGTGTTGTGGGATGAATGTATAAATAAACGATAAATGAATAAAAGAATAAATTAGACTTCAGCTTGTAAATTGATTTCAGGTATTCAATTCTTTGAAAAGGATTCAAAGCCATATGTTGCCTTCAGTTTATATAACATACAGGCATTGATACATGTGTATATGTCCACATGCACACACACACACACACAGAGCCTGAATTTCTATAATGTGCCAGGTATTGGACTTGGCACTTTATGTCCAAGTTTATTGACCCTCACTTTACATGTGAGAGAAGCAGCTCCGAAGGATCAGAAATGTACTCCAAGTCATCCAGCCAAAAAAGTAACTTACCACCTACGATTGTGTGAGTTCAAGGCCTATGAATTTTTATTACAGACTGATTGGAAATTTCGATATTCTCCACTAATATTAGACACTAATAAAGCAACTCTCCCCAAATTCCATCCCTGATAATTGGATTTGACAGAAGACCAAGAAACCAACAATAGGTTAAATACAAGTGTCATAAAAATGCTCTGTAAAAATAAGTGGGTAGAATTCTAATCTCCAAAATACTCAAAAAGTCTAAAAATTAATTGAATATGAAGAAATGTCTCTATTTTCAATTCATAAGCAACCCTAAATTGATAAATCTTCTTTATACAGATAACTGAGGAATTATAAAGAGAACTGAGGCAGTAGAGCATTAATATTTGAGGAAAATGCTGAATCAAAGGCACTGTAATAGCTGTTGGGGAGAAGCAAAATATTCAATGGCTAGGCTTCTTGTTTCTAAGTGGTAGCTAACATTTTTTTGTGTATATATATATATATTTATTGAAGTATAGTCAGCTTACAGTGTTGTGTCAGTCTCTGGTGTACAACATAAACGTTTATATTTGACTAAGAATAAGTTGAGCTATGTCATTGTGTTGTAGTATCAGCTATTAGTTGAGCACCTATTATGTGCCAGAATCTCTACTGTAAACTGGAATACAGCAGTAAAGATAAATGTCTTTATTCTAAGAGATTTTAGACTTTTTTTATTAAAGAGATACATTAAATAAGTGACTGCATAAACTTATGATGATATTCTAATATGGAAATACACGTAGTACTACAGGAAATAAAAGTAGGGAAAATAATATAGTCCAGGAATCAGGAAAAATCACTCGATGGAGTAAATATTTAAGATGAAATTTGTAGGTCCTTCCATGAGTCACATATTATTCGATGTCACCGTAAAATAATAGGACTTAGAGTTGATTAAGTCTGACCTGCATTTCTATCAAAACCTAATCACTTATGATGATGGCCTGGGGCACCTGTGCCGGGCCAGGTTAGTCATCTTCTAAGCAGGAAAGTTTGTTAAAGGCAAAATCACGAAGCAGATGTTCAGAATATAGCCATCTCTCTCCTTTTCTCCCCAGCCTCTGTTTATTCTTCCCTTTCTCAACTCCAAAGACTCCATTTCCTTCTCTTCAATAAAGATGCATTGTTAGCTTTGAGCGGTGAAATTTCTCTGCCTTTAAAGGAGACTGAGTGAAATTGATTGCCTTTCAGCTCCCACGTGTAAAACAGAAAGAAGAAAACTTTGCTCCATCGCCGTCATATTCATGGATTCCTCTCCCTGTCTATCTACCAGTCTGCCTGCCTGTCATCTATCTACTTGCCTACTTATCTGCCTACATATTGAGGAGGTGGGGGAGATGTAAAGGTGGGCGATGGAGTCAACAGGAAAGGAAGATGACAAGGACAGCCAGTGGGGCGTGTGTCACTGACAGATGGAGACTTCACTCTCCCCTCATGCCACACGGTTCTGCAGATGTCTCTGGTCTTTTTACCCATGATGCCTTCTGATATGCTTGTTTCCAAAATCAAGTCATGTTTTTTCCATTGTCTACTATATTGCTTATTGAGGTAAGGCAGTGTTAGAGCCTAGAAAAGCAAGGTTAAGTAAATGTCAGCGTTTGTGTTTCTGATTTATTTCATTTTACTTCTCAGAGAAGAGCCTTTTAAATATTCAATTATATACATTCACATTTATTTATATATTTATAATCTATTCGAATTGTATTTTTATATACAATTTTGTAAATCACCCATGTGAGTCAAGATCTTACTTCTCTTTTAAAATATAATGGCAGTGGTGGTAGAACCAACACTGTCATAACAGCAGTGTAAGAAAGGAGTGCCAGAAGTCATGTAAGAAGGGAAGGGGACGTGATGGCAGCCCAGTCCACAGACAATACAATTCAGCCCATATTGTAAGTTCTTGACTGCTTCAGAAATGAGATCTCATTTATAGATACTAATGATGCTCTTCAGGAAAACTGTGTTCCTTTTGGTATGATCAGCAGTGTTCATCACTAATCCACATATCCTGAGGCTGAGTTTACGTTAGGGATTCCATTATTATAATAGTCTTTATGCTAATCTTTGCCAGCACTGGCTTCTTTTTGCATCCTTAGCCTGTTGAGAGTTCTGTTGGCACCTTATCAGCAATAGGGAGTTTTCATCACAATCACATCATACATTGATAGGAATGTTTAAGGACATCTTTATTGATCCATCATGTGAGCAAAACCTTTAAGAAACAGAGAAGATAGAGCTTCTATAGGTCTGTAGTTATTTGAAATATATTCAGAGAATGCAGATTTCGATCTTAAACATTTCCACCATCTTAGCACAATGATTTAAATCATATGTAATGGCATGAATTTTTCTATTCTCTAAATAATTCATGAAAGAAAAATCCAGTGTAAGTACAACCTTTGAACGTACATGTGCTATGAGAAATAATATATTATTCTCTCTTCTTGCAACTTAACTATTACAGAAACAAAGGTTATTATGTCAGAAGAGATAAGAAAAAGGAAGAATATGAAAAAAGGAGTAAAAAACAAATTAAGTTTGACAATGCTGTCAAACTAGCTTTGGGTTCACTCATGTCTTTCATTATATATAGTCAGTTCTATGTCAGAATCTCATCATCACCAGTGGATGGATTCCCATAGCTTACTGACAGGTAACACTGCTTTCAATTTTTTTTCACTTCACTCTTCTTGTTTTTACTTTTGGGGAACTAATCTTTCATTACAGACGTTGTCATCTTTTTGTTATTCTCCTACCAAAGACTATTTAATGTGTAATTAGCAAATTAGAAATATATCAAATGGTAAACCCATTCTCAATGCTTATCTGATATTTTGAATTTATTTCCTCCTATACTTTTCCACAAGAAGGCAAATACGTTTCTTACAGTTTCTTACATTTTTTTGCTTATTCTTTTCTATTATACTCAGCAGTGTCTTCCCCATCCTCTCCTCTCTTTAAGGTAAATATGTGCACTTCCCCTTTTCTGGCTCAACAGTCGCTGAAACAGACTATTTAATATTGATAGCTGTGGTACAGACAAGGTACTAGCTAGCTGATTTTACTTTTAAAATCCGCATTGTGCATATATATGTTGCAGGTACAGTGAAAAATAATACATTGCTAAATAATCAAGATTCAAAACATTCATTTCTTCATTCATTTCCCCACTTTCAATAAATAATCATTAGACCATGCTACATGTTGAATAATGTATACGTCATGATTTAAAGTTCTGAATGGGTTAAATTTGGACACTTAATCTGAAACCCAATTTGGCTTATTGATTAGCATACATCAAAACGGTCCATTGTAAGATGGACCAACAATCAACTTTAGTCAGCTCTCCTGCTACTTACGTTGAATTCAACGAATCCGTCAAGAAATAAATGCTGTGTGCTAAGTTTTATACTAGTATATGTATTGAGCTTGGCTAGGAGGAGAGCAGATGGGCGAGATAAAGAGAAGACATTGAAAATAAGTAGAAGAAAGAAAAAAACCAAAGTCAGAAATAAAAAAAGGAAAGAAAGAAAGAAGGATGAAGAAAAGAAAGATAAAAACCATATGGTCCATGCTCTGAAGTATTTAAAATCGAGTTGGTTATCTAAACGTGAGCTAGGGAATTTCTGAGACATACAGTTAAATAGGTGTTTGCAGCTCTCCAGTGCTTCCCAATTTCTCTGCTGAGACTTAACCAAAGTGAGTTATCAACACAGGCCAACAGAGCAAGTTCAGAGGGGCCCGGAGTTGCAGTTGGCTTCTTCTATGGGAAAAAAGTCATGCTAGCACTCAAGAGTTCCCCTAGTAACATGTTAGCAATTCTATGCTGGGTCACATTTACATACTCTGATGTTCCGGTCTTACTGCGTCTTTCAGGATACTAGAAAAATAGTGTAAGTTGATATTTTATCAACTTTTAGAACTCATGCATAGATGATATTGCTTTGGGAATGCAAGGAAAGGAAATCTTTTTTTCCTTCCTGAAGTATCATGGTGTATGTGGGTTAGAAATTAATCACTGGTAAAAGTATAATGTTTGAATTAATAGACAATAAATGAAAACATTTTGAAAATATTTTTAAATAGACCTTCTAAATATTTTGTTTCAGAATGAAATAGTGGGAAGTATGAATTTTGAAGACATACAAATCCATATTCAAATATTAACCCATCACTTAATTTTGGACTTTATTAATTAGATTAGTTAATATCTTTGATACTCTCATTCTCCCCACCAGCAGAATTCAAGTCATATCAATGTTTCTTACAATTTCTTTGTGAGTCGAATAAATCAGCATTTATACCACTTGTGAAACAAAACACAGGGCTGGAACCATGGGAGGTGCTGAAGGAATGGTGGTTGATTATGGTGATTATGAAGATGACAATAATGAAGACAATAAAACCTGGCATTGAAGATATTCAATAAATACTAGTATGCTTTCTTTAGGAAAAAAACGTATCTACATAATGAAAGATTATAAAGTGTTGCATGTCGGAGCCACACCTGGGGTCAACTTCAGAGGTGTGGTGAGTAGATTTTGAATTCAAACAATAAGATACTATTATGGGGGAGAAATCACACATTATTGTATGAATTTCACTGAAAATAAATTCTATCTAAATGGTGAGTAGAAGGAGGGAGGGAGGGGAGAAGGAAGAGAGGGAGAAACTCAGAAACTGAATAAAGGAGACGTAAATAAAATAGGCAATAATATAAAGAAGGTTTGTTAAATTGATTTAATTAATTCCCTTAGACAACTTTTTACTTTTGACTAAGCATCTTTTTAATGAACCAAAAAACTGTCTTGTGGAATCTCAAAATGTCAGTAATTATTTGAATATGTAGAGGAGAAAAACACAGAAAGTTATAGTGATAATTTGGTAGTATATAAACGAGCTCTTTGAAAAGTCTTGGGTTACATTTATTGATTAGCAAAGTACACTTAAATCCCTTCACACGAATACACAAGAGGGTCTTCAAAAGAAGATCTTCATTTTCTCTCATCTTCTAAGCTTTATGGCTCTTTGAAGAAATGTTAGCTCTGATACATAAAGTTATCTTTAAGACAGGTTTGTTGTCCTGTGAGAGTAAGTTCCCCTGAAGGAAACACCACAGATCATATGCCATGATATTAAGAGCTTATCTCCTGAAATTTGGCAAGAGGATATAAGAAATGTGTGTTCCCCTCTTAAATGAACTAGGAGGTGTTCATTCTAATGCAGAAAATAAGCCAGACTGCATTTTAGACTGTGGAAATAAGATAGAGAGCCTTCTTTTTTTCTTCTTTTACTCTTTTTATTTTCTAAGTCACTTTTTAAAGTAGAATTTTTTTGTAGATGCATAGAATTTTTACATTATTAAAGCATCTAAAAATCCTGAACTAAAAGGACTTCAGAGGTGGAAGAATTTTTTAACATCTTTTAGCCAAATTTTACATTTTAAATTATAGGGAAAAGCCATTCTTAAGCTTTATATTTTAGTGATGTGAAAACTGGTTATTTGGCACTGCCCTCTCTTTCTTACACTCACATACACACCCACACACACACCTGTCACCTGTCATCTGTACATATCTGATACTACTATATTATATTATTATAAATATTGTACAACTGTATTAATATATACGTGTATATGTGCGCTTGTGTTTGCATTCTTTTCTTTGCCACGGCACTCCAAGAATAATTCACTAAAATACATTTCTTACTTCTGATAAGCCTATTCAGTAGTAGTTCTGTTATTAAAATAAAAGTTAATTATAAAATTATTAACAAGGTATCCGAAAAGTTATGCTTTAACTTTGAATTAATAGAATTTGATTTGGAAGATCTTTTTAAAAAGTTATTGCTTTACTCTTAAAATACTTTTTGGATTGAAATTGAATACTACAAATTGGGAAAAGCATCCTTAATTAATATGAAAATTACCAAAAGGGAATAAAGTTATCTAAGTTTAAAAGCTTTAAAAGTAACTTAAATGTTTACAATTTTTCAGAATACATTTTCTTCAGCTAACATTTGAAATACTTCATGAATTTGAAAAATATAAATATTAAGTCATGCAACCTGTTGGAGTGAGCTTATTTAAGTTTTTGATATCAGAGTTCCTTCTTATAATATGAATATTTTATTGTCCCAATTTAATCAACCTTTTTTCTTATATTTTTTATATGATGCTACTAATAAAATATAATTTGGATTAATATTATTAATACTATGTGAGGACCCATTTTTTACAAGATATTGTCCTAGAAATAGACAAGAATGAAAAAAATACAAGGTTTAGTACATTAAAAGGTGTATGCCTAATGGAGAAAAGAAATACCTAAATGAATAACTTCAACAGAACATTGTAAGATATAATAATTAAACTCTGAATATTGTTCTATGGGAACTCAGCAACTCTAATTCATTTATTTCCAAAGCATTTTGTTATACATTTTACATCACAAATCTGAGACCTTTTTGCTTTTCACTATTTCTATAATATTCAATGTTAATTGATTTGAGATAAATAATCTTGTCTTTTGTTGGCTCTTTATGTTAGTGATGAATACTGGACTAATGTAAAAATAATTGAAGACTTACAGTAATATATAAGGTATACATTACATACATTTATTCTATTTAGGGAAGTATTTTTATCTATGTGTTGGCATCAATTTGCTTTAAAATTACACATTTTTACAAAAATGTTGCTATTTTGATAACAATGGAATTCATCTTAAATGAGAACATTGAAACAAATAGTTAGAAATCAAAACAATGAAAATAACCTATAAGATAAATCATCATCTTTAAAATCTCTATTAAATAATACCAATGTCAATATCTGACACATGTTTTAATTGTTTGTTGTTAGTGCATTTTCCGGCACATCTATAAAGTTTTTCCAAACTTTCCTTCAGTTATGTACACATTTATTGCATGTAAATACTCAAAAGTATCATGCTAGGCATTGGGTCATATGATAATGATTAAAATATAATCTTGTGATCAAGGAATTCACAAGCTAGTAAAAAGACTGTCAACTAACAAGCCACTACAAGACTAACTGGCACAATATAAAATGTACAGTGGAGGGATTTTGGAAGAGACAAATCAATCCTTGGTGGAGGTCTGCGGGAGATTGAGAACACTTTGTAGGGGGAGGACGCATTAAAGATGAGTTCTGCAAGATACATGCAAGTTCATAAGGCAAAAGAACACTTTTGGGAAGAGAAGACAGATAAGGCAGAGTAACATGTCCACAGATCCTGAATAAAGGAAAAGAGGACACTGGAATTAGAATTATGTTAAAATTAAATGAATGTTTAAGAGAAGGTCGTTTAATGACAGCCTCTGAAGCTTATCCTGAAAACAATGCAGAACCTCTGACAGATTGCAACAAGGAGGTGATAACCAGACTTAAGTTTTAGAAAAGTCTCCAGCAATACTCACAGTGAGCATTCATGTATATCCAGCTGACTATGTTAGTAGCATTTGAATTTTTTTAGAAATACATCTCAGTTGTTGGATGTTTTGGAAAAAAGGAAAAAAAATATTGCCTTGAATTGTAGTGTTTTCTACACTCTCATAAAATATAAGCTCCCTGAGGATGATGATCATAACTTTTATTTCACATAGAGTATCTTACAAAATAAAATATTAAAGACTGGGTGTTGAGCTGATTGACAGTCACCCTTGCTGGGGACGTTAGGATGTGTGCCAGATTACATGGAACACAGTTTCAATGTGAAATAGTCTCTCTTTGTGGATGCTACTGTTCTTTTCCTTAGCAACCACTGGTTTTACTGATTTCTATTTTATCCTTAAAGAAAAAAAAAAAAACTAAAGAAACATTAATTATAGGCATCTCGGGAAGATAAGAAGATGAATTGACTTTTCTGCATCCACATACCAGTATCTCAGAGGTAAAATGAAGTATTTTTCCCCTGGTCTCTTTTAAAGGGGATTATTTTGTAGAAGTCCAATGCTACCAAGAAATTGGTAGTGTTTATTGCTTGTCTCTAATGGAAATTACATTTTATGGGGAATTGAGATTGATTATCCTTATCTTGACAAGTGAAGATTGAGGGCATATACTATGGAATAGTGTACTGTCTCAACAGCAAATGGAAATGTTTAACATCTTAGTTACTAAGTTTTTAAGAACAGGATTATACAAAAGGTCTATTTGATGCAATGATTTCTAATTTTCAAATCAATGCTATTTAAAATCTATACAATCACTGGTTTGTTTTCCTAGAGGCAACAAAATATCCCATTTTATTGATTGGAAAAAATCCAATTTGGTCTCAGTATTATTTCTCTATCAAGAATAATAAGAAATATGGGATGTAATTATAGTTATTATGAGAAATGTAATCATGTAGTTCTTTAACATCAAATGTAGAAAAATAGTAAGGAATTTATAATATTGGTCTCTGTAAATTATATTTTCAGGGTGTTACCCACACCCTGTGTTACTAGATATTAATGATAAAAAGAATGCATTTTCAAATACTATAAAATACTGTCTTAGCAATGTTGTTTCTATGGAATTGAAACTTCAATTCCCATTATATTGCAATTTAGTTTATAAAACCACTATGGTTCCCTGTATTATGTTCATTGTATACCACTTAATACCAACCACTTAAAAAAATGGTTAAAAATAACCAAGATCCAGTTATAAAATAAATAAGTTCTGGGAAATAATATACAACATAGTAACTATTGCTAGCAATACTGTATTGTATATTTGAAAGTTGCCAATAGAGTAGATCTTAAAAGTTCTCAACACAAAAAATATTGTAACTATATGAGATGATGGATGTTAACTAAACTTACTGTGGTAATAATTCCAAGATAAATACATATATCAAATCATTATGTTGCACACACTATGCTAATACAATATTATATGGCAATTATATCTCAATAAAACTGAGTGAAAATCTTTAAAAAAATCAAGAACTGAGAATTCTATCTTATTCCCAATTTGGAAGCCAGATTTTAAGAATTTATGAGAGTACATGGATACATATTTAATGATACAACTTCTGAATCTCATTATATAGTCTCATTGTTTCACTGTCAAGACAACTAGGGTTTAAATATAATACCAAAGTTTTGCAAATATGAATTGAGATAATTTTGAACAGACAGATCTTATGATCTAGAGGCATAGGAAAAGACTGACTTTCATGAAGATATTTTCATACCGTCGCTTGAGTAATTTCTTGCATTCTAAAAAGGGTTTTCAGCTAGACCATAAAAACCCTCAGAGGAGGAAATCCTCTTTTACAATCATTTAATGACATTATTATTATTATTATTATTATTATTATTATTATTATTATTATTATTATTATTATTTAGTTATCGACTTGCAGTCCATCTGACAACTTATATCTAACATAGTGTATTTTGACATAGGAGAGAGCAGTTAAGCTTGAAGCATGAAACATTGCCTAAAGAAGATTCCCCTGGTTGGGCACTGTGTACCCAAAATGTAGTAATAGAGAGCTCTGCCACCAAGAGGGGATGAAAACAAGTGTCACAAAGGTAGGTCAGCAGCGCTGTAGGAACGTGGTAGAGGGACACTGATTACCTGGACTTATTTCATGATCTTTGCCCAAGGCAGGGTTTAACCTCAGGTAGCAGTAAGTATGTTCTCATCAATGTTTCATGAGAAGTCATCTATAGCATTCAGTTAATTTGCTTCACCTACAAGACTGGTTCCTTAGTTATCATTGTAAATATAATATCTGAATATATAACATATAATGTCATAGAGAAAACTGGACCTGTGGGAAATAGTTTGGCTTAATAGCATTTAATCTGAAAGATCAATGTACAAATCTCTTTAAATTTAAATTATTGACCATCTTTATGTTATTAAATATTTATACATTGTCTGAAGGGGAAGATTTACTGACTATTTATACGATTCAAGCTTAAGGTAATGGCATTATACAGTAGGATATACATTTACTTTTTAAAAAAATATTTTATGTGAAATAGATATGTATTTTTGAAATAGAAGAAACTGTGTTTGTTACTTTTTTACTAAGCAATGGCAGCTTGAAATTCAATTTATTTATAAGTGTATACTGAATAATATATTAACTAATACAAAATTTTGATATTGAAAAGGAGCAAAAAATGTACGCTATCTTTCACAGAACTTCAAAGAGAATTTGTCACAATGCTATTTTTTAAATTGTAGTTTACAATTTTAAGTTATAATGTTGATAACATAGTTTTAATAGATCAGCAGACTTTAGAGATGTGGGTGTTGCATTTGTATATTGTGACAAGAAACAGCAAAACTAGACTTTGCATACAATAGGTAGACTTGTTTAAAGTTAAGTTAGTACAGATGTTATTTTAAACTTCACATGTCCACAGAATGAACTCAATAAATATTTGTTGAATCAAAGTATACATAATTTCTAGATGAAAACATTTTATCTAGATTTTGCTTCATAGGAACTGCTAATACTAAATGATAATACTATAGCATTAAAATTAGAATTATATAATGTAAAGGCAGTATGTGATTTCACCATTATTGTCAGAGTTTATGAGATTAGGCATTTCATCCTTCGTTCCAGTTACCAGCTCAGAGCCTGATTACTCCTTACTTTCATTTATGAATCTGAATAAATGTAGAACTGACTCCGTAGCTACTGCATATTCGACTTTATCCATCACCACTGCTAATGATTATCTGGCTCTGAGGATTAAGTCTATCCCCTTCACAATGCCCTTTCCTGTACTTTGTGAATGCATTAGCCCCTTTGACCTTCCCTTACTGATCAGGGGACACAGTTTTAAGTTGCAGATTGGGAGCAATCCTTTATTTCTTTGATGTTTTCAAAGCAATTGAATAATTTCACGCTGAGTATAAAGTAACTGAGGCAAAGACTATTTCAAGATATGTGAACTAAAAGGTGGGAAATGGATGATGGATAATGTTCCTTGTTAATTATGTATCTAGTTCACCCCTACTTACACAACCATTCTGTCCTAAGAAATTTTGTGCACTAAAAGATTCTTGTAATTTTAAATAGAATCTCAAATAAGATTTCTAATAAAAAATATGTATGGTACACCATGAATCACAACACATCAAGGATATCAATATAATGACTAATCTTTTTATGTAGAAAGAGATTTTGAAATTAAACAAGCAAAGGCAACATGTAAAAGGTAGTGTTTGCAGCAAGTAGTGGAGAACAACTGACAGATTTTATAGGACAGACATAGAGATTCCATTTTTCACTTTTTGGGTCACTTGGGTGGGGTATTTAATCTTTAAACTTCAGTGTCTTCTGTACAATGAAGACAATCATGCAAACCTCACAAACTGCTATTCATAGTAAATACCGCAATATACACAAAGCACCTGCATGGTGCCTGGCACATAGTAGGTGCTTGTGGAATGATTGCTCTCTTGTTTGTTCTTCTTCAATCTTTACCTGGTGAGTCTAACATTTTTCAGTATTTTAAACCCATCTGTAGGTGTCATTTTGTAATTATTTTCCTTCCTTCACTGGGAGGCCAAGCATGTTCATTGAAATTAAAGTGAATATACATCGTCTTATTTTTGAGCATTGATTCCAGAGGACCTGAAAGCAAAGACTGTAACATTTGCCCTAACTGTTGTAGTGGATTCAAGAACTGCCCTATTTAAGAGGGTTGTGAGATGCTGCAGCTCAAAATCTATGATTCCTTGGTGTCTTTAATTTTTGCATTCTCCTCCAGATCTTGGTATTCTGTGAGAATTTTTCCACATGCAGATGCATTTTCTGCTGTGTTTTCTTGAAGGTAAAAATAGAATTCCATTTCCCCTTCCCCAGATCATGGGAGGTATATTTATTTACCACTGCAATCTCCTTAGAAACTTGATCTAAATTTACTCCATACAGAAACTTTCCCTGAAGAAACAAATCTTACTATACATGCTTTTTTCTCTGCATTTCATTAGTAATTATGTTAAGATACGAGAATGACACCTCTTCCCTCTGAACTCAAAAATCTGATTTTTGCTAGTTTTGATAAGGGTTGGAGTGATGTTTCTCTCTTTTACCAGTTAAGAAAAGGTTTACAAAGTAAATTAAGAATCTGTGTGAGATATTTTTGTGGGTGAGGAGGATATGTGAGTAATAACAGAAAATATGTTTTAAGTATTTTAAAAAGCTTTAGAATCAGTTTGAATATAATGGTTTGCTAATTAGACACAATATCTGTTCATAAATGTAATTTAAGCCAATCTGTTGGCAACTCCACTTAGCTGCATAATTTAAAATATTGTAAGTAACTAGAAAAAATAGAGCTGTGTTCTCCGTAAGTATGTTTTATTTAACCATTTCATTAACATTGAGAATGTGCATTCAAATTGTTTCCTATTGGTACATTTCAGAGTATTAATTTTTAATTAGTTGGCAATTTTTTGTTTAATTGCACATTGTTTGGTCCTGTAAATCCTTTAATATTTTAAAAAGTATATATTCTATACCTTTAAAAAAAAAAAACCCTGGAAACTAATTTAAGTAGAACACTCATTTTTCTCTACTGACATCCTCGTTTCTGTCCCAGTGCCATGGTCTCAGCATACAGTCTTAAACATTGCTGACAAACCTATTTGGAGCAAGATTTCCATACATTTTTGTAAAATTGCTCCTCATTTGTTGGATAACATAAAAATCGATTTTTTTCCCCTAAATTGCAGACACAATCATCCACTCAATTGTTACAATAGGTTCAGGTACCTTCAGAACCATTCTTATTTGTTCTATTCCCCCTTACCACCTACATAAAGCCAGAGGGAGCCCCATGTACCTTAGAAAGACCCGCTTTTTTCTATGCCTACCAGCACAGCTTGGCTCAGGATATCATGCATTTTATCACAGCTAGCATAGCTGTCTCCCACGCGGTATCTGTGCTTCTGGTCACTTCTCATCTCCACATGTCTCCAACTTTTCATCATCAACCAAATTTTCTAATTCTTCTTCTTTAATAAAAGCATTTGTTGGACTGTTGGATAATATCTGCATACAGAATAGTATCTAGACTTCTAAGCATACCATGCAAGAAAATTATCTTCTGATTTGCAGCTACTTGCTCTAAGTCCCCCTGTTCCCATAACATCTGTCCGTCATCTCTTCCAACTGCGTGCTTTAGGTTTTATTCACATTGGCCCCACTATTCACTGGAAAGGACATTGTATTTCATTATATTATGTGTGTACACACATACATAATTCATATATATATATTTAAAATATATACAATTTCATGTTCTTGCTTCTTCCTGGATTCTTCTTTAAAGCCTACTTTTCTTAAAATATTCAGCTAAGATTTTAAAGTGTGCCTCATATTCTGTCAAGTTCTGTTAAAAATTCACAACCCTTCTCACTCAATCTAGGCTATGTAATAATTATTCTGGATTCTCAAAGTACTTTATACCTATATTATAACACTTCCAACATATTTATCAATTGATTTATGAATCTCCTTGACTCACCTTAACTCATCTTCTTCACTTTGAGGAGTATCTGGTACAAAGATAATCAATAAATGTTGAATAAATTAATATAAAAGTGCCCAGCCATTCTACCAAAAACCACTGATACAATTTGAAAAATGGTAATGATTTCATAAGAAAGACAAAAAAAATCAGTGAGTCATGGATTTTTTTTTTTAAAATTTCCCTTTAGAAATAGCACAGTATGGTACTTAAACTTTAAATTATTAGAATTAAAGTCAAACGTTCATTAAATAATTACTTAGATTAAAATTAGATGATATCTCTAATAGCCCTAAGCTTTTAAGTTTTGGAGTTTGTAAGAAGATAATTAATTAGAAATATCTCATGTACTTCTATGTAATTATTTGTCTTTTTAATATCAAAGTGAGAAAATCATGTTACTTGTTAAAATGTTAAAAATCTATAGCCATTTAGATAAATCTTTCATAATTCTGTCACCCACATTTAAAAGTTACGATATTTCATTTACTTGTTTTTTCTTTTTTTTAAATTTTGAATTATACTTAATACAATGTCAGTTGTTTTGACATATTAAGAAATAGTATTATTAAATACACTAAGTGACCAACATCATTAACCATTTTTTTTTTGGACTGACAGCTAGACTGCATTAAATGTATATGAAAAATGAAAGATTTTTATTCCCAACAGAATATAATTCTGTAATCTAAAGTTTTTAATAATACAAATACAATAGCAATAAACATTTTCCTACATATCTCATTACATCTTTAAAATTTAATCTTTGCAATGGAATTATTGGGTCAAGGAAATTCTTAAAGTTTTTGAGAACACATTATCAAATTAATTTCCAAGTTTATGCAAATTTACATCTTTCCAGCAATGTTTAGGACCGTACTTTTCTGCACTGAGCACCATGACTTTTAAATTTTTTACTTATTTGGGTATGACATTCTTTCCGTATATAAATTTTTTTCTCTCTCCTCCCACTCCTATTCCAGTTCTAAATCCTACTCCTAATAATACCATCTGACTTTGATGGACAGCTTTAATAGACCGGTCACTGTCCTAAGGACGTGCATATAGTAGCTCATTGTATCACCATAGCAGCTCTTTAAGAATATACTGAAAGAATTATCTATGAGCTTTAGTATTTTTCTGATGCGTTTATCTTTCATGTGTTTTCTTTATGAGAAAAGTAATTTCTACTCAGATTTTTGCTATTTTACTTTTAAGTACTTTCTTTTTATTTTTATATTTAACAAATTCATTTACTTTATGAGTTTTTATTGTGATGAAAAATCCATCACACAAAATTTACCATCATAATCACTTTAAGTGTATAGTTCAATAGTATTAAGTATGAATACTATTTGGTCTTAAAAGGAAGGAAATCCTGTCACATGCTACAACATGGATACATATGTTACAATATGGGGCACATTAAATTTAATTTACTTTTAATGATTTAAGCTTTTTCTTATTACCAAGATTTCATTTTTTAATGTTATAATAGAATAAACAGGAACCAGGACCCGATTAATAAAAGTGTATATAGCCAATTATTTGATAAAATATCTGAACATTTTTATGAGGAATATTGCACATGACAGTTGATTGAAATATTCTTGGTTAGAAGTTTCAAATTAGAATGTATGACATCAACTATAGAATCTATACGTAGATCACAGAAAACCCCAGGAATAGTGAGAACTACCTGATTGTCTCTTGTCAGAGACAGCCCAATATTGGGAGCCCAGGAAGCCATATTGATTTCAGGCTCTCCAGGATCATTTATCACCTCCTAAATGTCATACCAGCTAAAATTCTGGCTTCCATAAGTCTATTCTTTAATCATGAACCAGGGCAATTTTTTTAACCAAGAATTGGTAAGTTTGACTTCAAAGAGGGAGAGCAAAGAGTTCCTCTATATTTAATTTAGCTATGTTAGATTTATATTCATGTCTAAATTTTGAAATATTTACAAGGTTGAAAATTGAAACAGTGTATTTTTAAACCTTCTGTTCAAGTAGCTATATTGCTTTCTACAAAGGCCATTTCACAAGTACTTTTCTTGAGTAACCTCCTAATCAGACGTTGCTGCACCTCATCTTTCTGTGGTTCATGGGCTCTGACAGCGAAATAACTCACTATACTATTTTTCTAGGCTAATGATATTAGTATGTATAGGTCATTTTGGTTTACAAGTCCGAATGAGTTTCAGTTTCCTGATAAATAAGAATCCTTGTAAATAACCTAAGACTATGCTCGCTCAAATACGGTTATTTATACTTTGCTAGCCTAAGAAGAAGGACATTGCCATTTTTATGGATTCATTAAACTAGTGGGGGGTTGGTATATTTTCACATCTTTCCATTGAAATATAGTTTAGATAAAAACTAATCTTACGGAAGCTAAAATTCTCTATACAGCATTGTTTATTCAGACATAAAATTGGAAGAAGTTACCCCTCGAGGACCATAAGCTACAGACTAATGTTTAATCCAGAAAGCAGAGCAGAACAAAACAAATAATAGGACAAGTAGAAAATGTGCTATTTTTTTGAACCTGGGGAAGCTAAGGGTCAGGAATAGGTCTGAAAAGAAGACCAAAAGAAATCCAGTACTATTTCTGAGGATTAATATTCATTTATTGCATATTATGACTAAGAAAATAGTAAATTTAAATATCAAGTAATGCATTAAAAATTAAGAAATATTTAGTAATTATGTTAATCTGCAATGAGGAAGAAATAAATGACTAGAAGCTAATGTGACAAACCAAATGATTATATAATATATAGAGACTTGGGAGAGGCTAGAATTAAATTCTCCTTTCAAATCTTAATGGTTTTATAGATATATTTCATCTACATACTTTTTTTTCGTTCTTTAAAGCTTATTTGAATTAGTTTTACACATGAAAAATTCTAATTTTTATAAGCATTACTGCTTTTTTTCCCTCACTTTTCCTCAGGGAATTGATTTCATGCATCAACAGTGATGAAGCTAAAATCACAATGTGTTTCTTGTTTTAATTCTTAAAAAATACGTAAAAGGTACTACTCTTTTAATAATGGGAGTTATTTGCAGTGAAATAGATAATTCAAGACATATACCTCTGAATGTAGAAAGTAAAACTTGGCCCTTATTTAAGTCATAGTAATTTGGCTAAAAAATTTGAACATGTTAGAACATATTTGTTATGAAAAATATATATATATTCATAAATATATATATATTGAGGCACCAAAAATCATAAATCATTTATCAGGACATTTTATGTTACAAATGACACAAAAATAACTCAA
This sequence comes from Camelus ferus, assembly GCF_009834535.1. Lineage (NCBI taxonomy): Eukaryota > Metazoa > Chordata > Mammalia > Artiodactyla > Camelidae > Camelus > Camelus ferus. The sequence continues at coordinate 28,363,055 of NC_045696.1, forward strand.
ACTGAATTTAAACAAGAACATTTACTGAGCAAATCGATTTAAGAGTCAAGAGAGCTTGCTACCTTAACATCCACACAGTAGCTCAAACCATGTCTACCTTCTTTGGTGGCCTCTATCCTCATATTCCTTCTTACCCAGCTAAGGGCTCTCAAATGTGTTAGGTAAGTGACTGCAGCAGTTTCATACTCCACAGTCTCCCATTACATCATCTGGCTGGAGAAAAAACCTGGGTCTCTCTGGCTGGCTTAAGTCATCATGGCAGGTTCTTGGAGCTCAGAAGAGAATAATTTTCACCATAATAACTCGGGCAGGACTGGGAGATGGACAAATTTCCTCCACACTAAAATATCAGGCTCATGTGGGCGGGAGAAAAGGCAAAGAGAGAGCAAGGAACACTTGTCCATAGCAAACATATTACTAATATTAGTAGGACTATAGATTTGAACAAGTCCAAGTTACGTGATGCAATCAAAATGCAACTATAATTTGGCCTCCCACAGCTCCTAGGTTGGGGAAACATTTTTCTTCTGCCAGTAAATGACAACTCTGGCAAGCCTCATAATTTTTTTTTCTTTCTTAGGTAATAAAGAATCCTAGGATTTTTTTATTCACAAAATGAAGCCTTGGTTCCAAAAGTAGAATGGCAGGACCAATATATTGAACACTTCAGTATTTATTCAAGAGTCTTTCCCAATATCCTCTTTTCATCTAGGTATTAGTTGCTGGCGGGCTGCCTGACTCTTGGAGAGGTGGTTGGCTTCCCTTATCCCATACCCACGCATTCACCTGGAGCAGTGACTGATCTCTCCAGGTTGAAATACCTGGAAAGAAGAAAGGGAATGTTCTTACCAAATCGAAACTGTCCTAAGATGGCTTTGGCTCTCTGGAAATGGTCGATGTTCGAAGCCCACTTTGTGATCTTTAGTGATGTCATGAAGTCTTCAAAAGTCTCTGGCTGAATAAAATAATGCCATTTGCAGCAGTATGGACCTGGAGATCACCATTCTAAGTGAAGTAAGCCAGAAAGAGAAAGAAAAATACCATATGATATCACTCATGTGGAATCTTAAAAAAAAGAAAAAAAAAGAAAAAGAGAAAGAAAAAAGAGGACACTAATGAAGTCATCTACAAAACAAAAACAGACTCACAGACATAGTGAACAATCTTACAGTTACTAGGGGAAAAGGGGTGGGAAGGAATAAATTTGAGAGTTTGAGATTTGCAAATGTTAACCACTATATATAAAAATAGATAAAAAACAAATTTCTTCTGTATAGCACAGGGAACTATATTCAATATTTTGTAATAACCTTTAATGAAAATGAGTATGTGTGTGTGTATACACACACACACATTACTGAGATATTATGCTGTATACCAGAAATTGACACATTGTAACCGACTATACTTCAATTAAAAAAAAAAAAAGAACCTCAATGAATAAGTAACATCAAATAAAAAAGAAGTCTCTGGATGAATCTAACTGCACATCTATGGGATAGGTGCTTTATACCTTTTAGCTGTGTCTTCAGTCTTCCTTCGTTTCTTACTCTCAAGGGTTTTGCTCAGACTTGGGCAAATTCTCTAGGACTCAATCCTATTTTAAATAAGCCTGGGTTGACGTCTGTGTTTGGCCCACACATGACAGCCACACTGTTACATGGTTTACTCTGCCGTTGTTGGAAGGGCAGTTACTTTCTAAACATGTGTCTCTGTTCCCTCTCTGCCCAGTTGCCTCAGGCTGACAGCCACACCCTCACACCTTGAGTTTCTTTAGATGCTCCTTACACACTCACGCAGTACGCCCTAGAAATTCTTGGGTAACTCATATGAGCTGTCCAAGGGAGCTTCCTTGAAGTTTCTTCTACTAGTTCCTCCCCATCTTTCTATAAGGGAGTCAAAAGCTTAATTTTTCCTCAAAAATCACCAGCATAACACCTGGTAGACCTAGGATTTAATGCTAAATGACTCCAGATCCCTTATTCTTTTTTTTCACTTTTAACATTTTTTATTGATTTATAATCATTTTACAATGTTGTGTCAAATTCCAGTGTAGAGCACAGTTTTTCAGTTATACATGAACATATATATATTCATTGTCACATTTTTTTCTGTGAGCTACCATAAGATCTTGTATATATTTCCCTGTGCTATACAGTATAATCTTGTTTATCTATTCTACAATTTTGAAATCCCAGTCTATCTCTTCCCACCTCCCCACCCCCTTGGCAACCATAAATTTATATTCTATGTCTGTGAGTCTATTTCCGTTTTGTATTTATGCTTTGTTTGTTTTTGTTTTTGTTTTAGATTCCACATATGAGTGATCTCATATGGTATTTTTCTTTCTCTTTCTGGCTCACTTCACTTAGAATGACACTCTCCAGTAACATCCATGTTGCTGCAAATGGTGTTATGTTCTCAGTTTTTATGGCTGAGTAGTATTCCATTGTATAAATATACCACCTCTTCTTTATCCAGTCATCTGTTGATGGACATTTAGGCTGTTTCCATGTCTTGGCTATTGTAAATAATGCTGCTATGAACATTGGGGTGCAGGTGTCATCCTGAAATAGGGTTCTTTCCTGATATATGCCCAGGAGTGGATTCCTGGGTCATATGGTAAGTCTATTCCTAGTCTTTTGAGGAATCTCCATACTGTCCTCCACAGTGACTGCACCAGACTGCATTCCCACCAGCAGTGAAGGAGGGTTCCCTTTTCTCAACAGCCTCTCCAGCATTTGTCATTTGTGGATTTTTGAATGATGGCCATTCTGACTGGTGTGAGGTGATACCTCATTGTAGTTTTGATTTGCATTTCTCTGATAATTAGTGATATTGAGCATTTTTCATGTGCCTATTGCAGATCCCTAATTCTTAATCACCCATATTATGTCCTTCTAAAGATTACCACATGCCTATATTTCTCAAAGTATTTTATGTTACATAGAAAGTAATATTGAAATAGAGTTTACTTTTGTGTAACAGAAGAACTAGAAGTTAAGTGAAGAGGGAGTTAGTCTATGACCAAGTATTAATATACTTAATTTTTTTTTAGCTCAAAGAAAAGATTGAGTCCTTCCGCACTGAATTATATGTCTTATCAGCTAAGATAGGTTGATGTGTCACAATTTACACTCTTTGAAACAAATTCTTCTTGGAGTCTGAAGCAGTTAGAGGAATAAACTTCCTAGAGAGAATACGAACGTGGCTCTGTCAGCACCGCAGACACCCCGAGTTGAGTGAATTAAATGCTCATGTGCGGATAAAAACAACTCATCTTAGTAGCAACACACTGCACCTGTACTTTTCCCATGATGCACAGTTTCATTAGTGATAAAAAAGTAATTTGAAAACTCCTGTCACAGGAAGTTAAACTTTTAAGTAAGTACCAGCCTTATAATTTCGAAGTATTCAGTGGCTGGAAGTTCTTTTCTCTTATCACTGGGATAAAACGTTATGTGATGTAACACAAGCATCTCTTGCTCTCTGTGCACACAAGTTGCACTTAGGGTCATGCCATGTCATATTCTGCACACGGTGATTGTTTAATGCTGTTCTCTGCTGCTGCACTAAGTATCGTATCATTCATCCTAGATGACTCCCTTGAAAATTGCTTCTAAAAGTTTGTGCCAAAAATGCTCATGATGTGAACAATTTACTATCCTCTCACTATTAAGATACTGAAAACTGTCACTTGAGGAAATTGGATACTGTACCCTGTAAAACATGTTGTCGGAAGCTTTGCTTCAACAATTACTACCTCTCATCCATCAGCTTGTGAGTGTTGTGTTTACTCAGTTGTTAAATTTAACACTGTAAGACCACTCAGATGTCAGGAAAGGAGAAGTACTGAAATCTCGTGTGGTGTTTTGGTGAACAAAATGAAGGTGTTCGTATTTGTGCTTTTGTTTGTTTTTTATATTCTATGTATCTAGCCATTGAGAAAGTCAAGTTATTTCTGCACCACAGGTTTGTTGTAAACTTTTAAACATAGTTACTTTCATTGATGTTAGTAGACATTGTTTCAACATCACTTGCAGATAATGTCAGGTATTGAGAACTAAGGTTTTTATTTCAACAATTACCATTTTTTATATTTCTATGACATAAACTCCTTTTAATCTAGGGTTAACCCAATTTGTCAGTTTTTGACCACCTTAAATGGCAAGCACATACTATTGTAACAAGGAAAAAATGTATACCAGTATCAATAATTGAATGGCTGGATAATAATTCAAACACACACTCAACTTTCAAAGCTCAGCCTTAAGTCTTGTTCCAGCATGAAGCTATTCCAGACTTTTTCTTCTTACAGTGACGTCTCCTTTTTTCTGAAATTACAGCACCTACTCTCTTACCTAACAAGTAATCAAGTAATCGGGTACAACACTGGACATCTTTTGAAGTATGATATTTTTATTTAACATATTTGTTAATATTTCATATTAAATGGCAAAGTAATGAGCAAAATAAATTTGTAGTTTGTTCAATCTCTTCTTGGAAATAGAGTCAGAATGTAGATGATAGTTCTCTCACTGAATGAATCATTCAAAGTCTTTCTAACTCAGAGATTTATTCGTTTTGTTTAATGAGCTGTAATTTACCCTCAATAAAAAGTATGACTATTAAGTGTTCAATTCAATGAGTTTTGGAAATTTTATCCACTCTGTAACCATCATTCATTTTTTTTCTATCACCCAAGGAAGTTTTTTCTTTCCCCTTCACTCTCAATTCTTACCACCACCCTACTATTTGTAACCACAATAGCAGTGCTAATTTTGTATTATTTAAATCTTCTAGATTTATATATTGGTTTAATTTATGCAATAAGCTTTAGTTGTTTTTTCCTAAAGTTATATTTACAAAAATATAGAATTGTGTGTGTTCTCCTTTGCTGTATCAAATTGAAAATTCTACTTTAGCTTGAACATAAATGTGCTTTTGGTAGTCTTTGATTAGTTGGCTTTATTTAACACAATGTCAATAAATATCAAAGAATCTGCACTTTACAGAACACAGTGATTATAAGCAATTAAGTGCTAGAGCAATAAAAAATAAATGAATAATCAATAAAACAAACAAAATACTTTTATAAAATAAAAAAACTAATCATAATAAAAATTCAAATTTCTTAAAAATAAGTGACATTGAGACAATTACATTTTAGAACTTGTCAAATGCAGATAAAGCAAATATTAAAAATGGAGTTTTATTGTATTTAAAGCTAATTCTACCCAGTTGATTTTTTTTAATGTTCAAGCACTTTGCTAGAAGTTAGATATTCATTGTGGTCAAAACAGATACGATCTTGCCTTCTAGGAACTTAGAGTCAATTACATCTCATTTATTCATTATTTATTTAAGCATTTGTCCATCAGATTGAGTCCTTATGATGTGAAAGTTGATGTAGTGATATATAGATTATATAGAACCTGTTTTCTAGACACTTTTATCTCATTAGAGAGAACACAGACTATAAAAAAAATTGTATATTAAAATATGTAATTATTATATATTATAATATGACTATATTGACAATATATAATAAAAGACAATATGCAAAAGGGAGGATATATATATATGTGTGTGTGTGTGTGTGTATACACATATATATAGACAGAGAGATACAGAAAGAAAATATTATGTAAGGTCAAAGCAAAGATGGCTTGTTCCTATTTACCAGGATAACACACACACACAAAAGTGGTATAGAATTAAAAAGTATGCACTGGAATAATAATTATATTATTTCATTTTACATATATAAAACTATTCCAAAATTGCAAAATTATTTCTCATTGCTTAAGCTTGTAAAAAAAAAAGGAGAAACTCTTTTTAGGGAAGCGTCGAATAGGAATATTGTAACAGACATGGAATCTGGGCAGTGTTGTCTGTTACTTACAGAATACAAAGCATTTCCCTATTTGAAGTAGGGGATGACTATGATGAGCAGTGTTGAAGTTGCTAGGGCAAGGAGGGTCTGTTGGAAACAAATTACCATGGGTCTCTTGCATTTCTGTATGTCTTGATGGTAGGTGCTTTGATGACCCTTGTTCTGAACTGTTTCTTCAAAGATGCTTGCAATGCCAATGTCTGGAGATAACCCAAGTATTTTTATTGTGTTGTATAATAGAGATAATATCTCTATCCAGGGCAAAGGTCAAGCATGGGTATAGCCCGTTATAAAAGATTTTTATTCCCTAAGCTTGAAATTCTTCAGCAGTGACACAAACCCACTCTCTGTACAGCCTTTATTTGGGTTTCTCCAAACTGGGCCCTGGGACTTGGGGGTGAAGGGGATAGGCACAAGCATGAAACTTGCCCCAAGAGTAATAAAGTCCTTTTCCTCTGATCCAGGAGTCCTGTGTCTTTTGTCAGCATTCATAAATTGTGGCACATTAACTTGTGAGCTGGCAAGTAGAATGACATCTCAGACAATTCACTGAGTCTGTATCATGACAAGAAGTGGAAAAGAAACTGAAGAGGCTGGGGGAAGGCAAGAATATTGAATTGACTCAAGTAGGAGAGACTTTAATTGCACTGGAGAAGGGTATTTATGCAGACTGCCTGAGGTTCCAGATCTCTAAGGAGCTAAGGATTCTGGTTGAATTAGGTTCAAGCACCATCTCCAATTCCTCCTTCTATGAGGGCTCTAAATAAATGGAATACAAGGCACACTTGTTATATGAAGACTCTTCTGCACATCCTTCAAAGATGAGTATTGATATTTGGTGAAGTAATTAGGCGCCTGCTTTCTCACCTTTTCCTGGAGTGGGCATTATTGCTAGTGTTGGTTTAAGGAAGAAAATGGGCATTCTGATCTGATCATCATTCTGGCTGTGATTGAACCAAGTGGTGCCATAGAACTAGTTCAAAGCTCCTCTGCTATGGAATATAAATTATCTAATATAGAGAAACAAGCGTTCTACCCAGAGATCTGGCAATGGGACAAGGTAAGTTAATGAAAGAAACTTTCACATATTGAGGTATGGGAAAGTCATTCTGGATTATATGTGATTTGGCTTGAACTTTATGCTAACTACAGCAGCCTATCTTATGGCCTGCCAAACATTTATTATACATCTGCTTCAACCATTAAAGAAAATAATGTGCTTACAAATCAAAATGGAGTAACTGTGGTTTGGGCACTCGAAGTGGAGCCAGGTGACCACTGTGGATGTGGTTTCAGACACACTTCTGTATTACTGAGAACCTAAATTTTCTGAATTATGTCAAACTCAAAGACACCACCAGCTATTCTCAAAACAAAATAGGCTATCAGTATAGGCCAGCTGCAACCTTTTGGTCTCAAGATTTCTCCTTGTATCTGTGCAGTCATTTCAGACCCTAATAAATCCTTGCTTAACAAGCACTCCTACTTCTTGTCAGATGAATCCTAATTCTTGACAGACAACTTATGTAACTTTGCAGTTTTTGCCTCTATGAGCATTCCCTACATTGTAGTCCAGCAAAACAATTCCAGTGCTTCTTGAGTCTGTGTCTTTCACGCTATAGGGCTCGGTTTGGCTCAAATAAAATTGTTTTCTATTCCTCTTATAGATTGTTTATTGATTATTTGCATTGACAAAGCTTTACAGTGAGTTCCCACGGAACAGATTGTGATATGATGGCTGATAGGAAATAGTAGTAGGTCTGCCAATATTATAGGTCCCAGAATTTTATAGGTAGCTAAATAGCTGTAGAAGTGGAGGACATGCAACTAAACAAAAGAGAAGAGGTGATACTATGACCTAAGCAGTCTTAAATTTACACCAGTCATTTTACCCAAATTGTAGATGGCCTTGGGCAAGTGATAAGACAAATGGTACTGTCCTGGTTGGATATTAGTACTTAGTATTATTATGGAGAGCTCAGGTCATAGGCAAAGGAAGAAGAATTTAAGTTTTATTGAATAACATCAAATGTAACAAGAAAGGAGTATCTTGGATACTGATATGTGTCCAAGGGTGACGTAAAATGTGAAGAAACTTGACTTTGAAGTGGTAATGGGTTGCAATTCACGATTTCATTGCCCCTTGAGTCATGCTGATTTATAATTAATTAGTTTCCCTATTGATATAAATAATGTTATAAGCTGAATCTACCTGAGAATCAAAAGATACAGGAAGAAGTAGAAGGGGAAAGCAACTACTGCCCTTGTAAAAGAAGAAGAGTAGCCTTAGGGAGGAGATCAATTTTGATAATGCCAGTGAGGCATTGAAATCTAAATCTTACCCTTGGAGTACATGGGGCTCCTGAGGAATTGCATCCTGTATTTCGATATTGATATGGAAAGAATGGTGAATTGCATCCTTCTAGGGAAATTTTTCTAAGTGTTGGAAAAAGGATGCAAAGCTAGGTATAGAAAACATAGGAGGTATAGAAAGCAGTATCTCGCATGCTCATCCCCCAAGACATATACTTCACTAATCCCTGGTGAATGCTGAGACCACATATAATGGCTCTCATTCATTCTAAGAAAATGCCCTCTTTCAGATTTCCTGAATGATGTTACACTTGCACTTGTGCACTTATGATGACCCTGGAATTTACAGGGAAGTTTGCTGTGTTGTAATCATGGTTGTATGTGTTACTTGTCCAGCTCCAGGGAGACAACTGTAAGTATTTTCAGTTTAGAATTTGCTGCTTCATAGATAGCCTGGGGTATATTGTTCAACCATGCCTCTCATTTATGTTTTGGTGTGTAAAATAGAAGCTGGGAAGAAAAAAGAGCTGGATCTGGTATGTCACAGCTGACATGTTTCTGACTTCAGACAGCATTCACATTACCGATTCCCAGGAATTAGGGAGAGGAAGGAGGGACAAGCAAGAGGAAGCTCCTGGGTAGGAGTAATCACTGCCCGTAACTGGAGAGGACTTTGCTGTGTGTTACAGCAGTCACACTCAGTAGAGCCAAAGAACAAAGTCAAAGATCCTCACTGGTTGTACCACACAGGAATGTGGCACACTAACAACAAAGACAAGAATTCTCAGATGTGCCACTACAAACAGCAGCCAGAGATCAGCACTTTCTACAGAATCTGAGGATGCCAGGCAGGCCTGCACTAGACATCCATCCATTAAAATGCTTAGCAGTTCATCAAGTGTAATCAGAGGGCACAATGCATCCATCTTCTAGGAAAGAAGCTGCCTAACAGTTCCAGAATCTCTCTTCACTATAGATCGCATAGAGTTTGAAACATAGAACTGAATTCCACATGAAGATATTTTGCACATTTTTCAGGAGCATGGATTCTCAACAGCAAAGGCACCACCCCCTACAGAAAGTTTTGGAAATTTGTGGTCGTTGTTTCTCCTGTCACAATGAGTCTAGGGAAAGATGTTTGGTGCTAAAGGCTTTTAATGGACAGAGGCCGGGTGTCTTAGGCATTCTGAAATGTCTGGGACAGTTCTTCATAATGAAGAATTACTCAGAATTTCACAAAATTTAAAATTTCCCCAGGCAATCACTTCTGTGAAAAGCCACTTGAAATCTTATCCTATGCAGAACAAACTTCGTATTTAAACATAAAGTGTTTCTTTTCAGAGTTTTTAGCACGTACCTAAAATTTCCAGAGTAGAATACTACAAAATACGTTGACCTGGGAACATACCATTTTGCTGTTATTTTTCAGAATTACCAAGAGTTAGTGTTCATTTCGAGAAATTGTGTCTTTGAGGCCAACAATAATTATGGTACTCACGTTCCCAGTAGGACATTTCTGGGCCACTCTGTATGTGTGGCTGGGTTTCCAGGCGCCTGTAACTGTGTGTGTGTGTCTGTGTGTGCAGGCATCATTCACAAGATTTTCTACTGTAGTCACACTTGAGCATTTATAAATAAAACTATTTTGTTATAAATCACACTACCTTTTTTTCTCCTATACGTTAAAGTTAGTGTGTTTTAAAAATATGTGTGTGTAATAAATGTTACAAAACATTTACTATTAAAAGGGGGCTTTTGTTCTGAGATACTTGAGAACTGTTTTTCTAGACTATGCATGCCTTTGATGAAGAAATATGATTGGCTGCATTCCCATCTTCCCCGCTCTCTCCTGTCTCTGTGCCACACCCCAAAGGAGGCCCTAAGTCCTAGATCGGCTTGTAATTCTACGTCCTCTGGAAGAGGTAGCGAAAACACTAAGCAGCGTTACGTTACCTCAGTTCATGCTGGAAATGGACACGATGGGTCTGCTCTTCTCCAACGTGAATATTTTCCCTTTCCTCAACCATTTATCCATATTCCTTTTTTTTTTGAACTCTCTAAATATGTCTCTAGTTTTTCATTAATATCAACAACCAACTGAATTCATTTGTCTTTCATTGATGGTTCACTTTAACTCAGAAAATGAAAAATCTGTCCCCTTTTGCTAACACTAATGTTCCACAATTATATAAAGGCTTACATAAAATTAGAAAAAACAAATAAAGCAAGCTCTAGAAGAGATACTGAAATTCCTGGTCATCATGTTTGCTATTACATGAATTATTTCCGTCAATGTTTCTGTGGGAAGCTGTTTTTATTCCCAACTGAGTCAGTAACATATTGCCTCATGCACTAGGTTGTTGGAGGGCCACAGTTGTGTTTGGGTCATTTTGTGTCATTTTAATAGAGGGCCATATAAAAATGCTTTTAGACACATACTCTAAAGACAGGCAAGATCTGATAGCTTTCTTTTCATCTTTCTCTCCCCCTCTTTATTTCTTTCTATTTTTCTTTTTTTTTTTTTTGTAATTGGAAAGTTGGCCTATTTTAAAGCAGTCTGTTAATGCAACAGTGGTTTTGAAACATTGTATTAAAGAGACCATTTTAAAGGAACCACTCAAGAAATCATTAGCAGCTTATATAAAAAGAAAATAGCATATAAGGTACATATTTATGGCTGAGATCTGACACTCAACTGAGAGAAAAGGGGAGGGGGGACTCTTTCTTCATTAGCAGCACGACCAGAGCACTTAGGGATTTCACTCCCTCACATCCATTATTTCATCTATTGTCCTAATTTAATTTTCCATGATTTTCCTGACAGTGAAGGTTGGCCACTCTTAAGTAAGTACAAAAGGTTTGCAGCACTCATGTTAATAATTACACAAGCTGTTGAAGCTTTTTGCTGAAGGGTGTATTGTCAAAAATATCAAATTTAGACAAAAGCAGAAGCTACAGATGTGTATGAAACTGGAATCCCTGAGTGCCTTTGTTTTTTATCCACAGAAAGAAGCCACCTCGTGAGGTCTAAATGTTAATAAAGCATTCATGCTGTTTGGAACCTTTTGAGACTCTAAACAGGAAAACAAGATCTTTGGAGAACTGCCATCAAATTGTTGCTGCTATCGTCACTGCTGTCACTTACCGGGGTCCTTCTGACAATACAAAACTACGATTTCTACATTCTTTCTTAGCCAAATCAATTCGTTTTCTAATGTATGTATTGGCCGGTTTTAGAATGGCTGATCCCAAAATATAAGTTCCTAAACGTGGAAAGAAAGTGAATTTTAGTCCATTATCCTTCTACCTGTTCTTTAATGATTCAACCCGTTGCCCTCAGTTCATTCTTTTGTGTACAGAACACCAAATTCCCCACCGTGTGAAACTGCTTTGTGCCACTGAGGCCGTGCATTACTGGTTTTCCAGGTGGTCACGGGTTATTATAAGGAGCCTGCAAATATCTGTGTCCATCAAATATTGATCATAGACTAAAGGAATATTGTCTCATTCATTTAGTACCAAACCTTCTCAACTGAAAGAAGGTGATTTTGCGAAACAGAATATGCAAACATATTTAAAAGTAATACCTAACGTACAACAGTGGTAGAGAGATATTTGAGATATAAAAGCCAACGCATTTTTACTCTCATAATCTTATCTTTCTCCCTAGCCATTGAGTAAATGCCAATGGGCTGAAGGAGTTGACTAGAACCATGAGCAGAGAATTTTGCTCATCTTTGAATTGTTAGACTTTCTGAGTCAATTGAGAAGTAATAGATACCCAAACTAGGTTATTTGTAGATAGATTTTTTTAATATTTTTAAATCTTCAGTTGGGAGTTTGGGATTTGCAGATACTAACTACTATATATAAAATAGATAAACAACAAAGTCCTTCTGTATAGCACAGGGAACTATATTCAATACCTTGTAATGGCTTATAATGAAACAGAATATGAAAAGGAATATATATATATAAATAAATATGTGTGTGTATATATATATAACTGAATCACTATGCTGTATACCAGAAATTAACACAACATTGTAAACTGACTATACTTCAATAAAAAAAAAAAAACCTTCAAGAACAAAGCTCACTGTAAGTCATTATTTGAAGAGTGTAAACATAAGGAATGTCATTTCCCTGGAGGAAGGATTGTGAAGTCCTTATAGTTAGTTCCTGAAAGGTAAGCCTGTATTGGAGGTGATGATACCAGGTGAAGACTCTGCCTGAATCTCTGAGAAGGGTCTTAGCACACGCCAGCTACACCTACGCCTCCAAAATGAAGGGGAAACCTAAAGTAGAGAGATTTTGTCCCATTTACTCATGACAGTAGCTGCATTAAAAGAAGTGATACATGTTTAAGCAGAAAGAAGATCTGAGACAAGTGTTGTGTTTTCAAACAGACTGCATGTGCCATTGAATAAACACTCAAATTCTTGTGTCACCTTTAAGTAGCTGAGGATTGAGTGGTGATTCTGCTTAGAGTTCAACTGAAGGCAGAGGAGAGGCATCCCTATAACTGAGGCGCCTGTCTGGGCAGATCTAAGCCACTCTCAGGGGAAGAACACAGTGGAGTCTTTGGTTTTAGCAGCACCAGAGGGTAGTGAAAAGAAGACTAGTAGAGTGTGACCTACGTGGACTCAAGTGACTCCTTGGGTTTAAATCCAGCCATGCCTCTTACTAGCTGAGTGACTCTGGGCAAGTTACTTAACCTCACTAGACTTCCGTCCCATCATCTGTAGTAGATTATTAATAGTGCCTTTCTTTTAGGGCTGTTATTAAGCTCTATCCATTTATAACTATAACACACTTAGAATAGTATCTGGTACATGGTAAGCACTGTATTTGTGCTTGTTAAATAAGTTGTGTCAGCTAGGGGTAATGGCCAAGCTCTCTGTGAGCAATCATGGTGGGTTTCTCCAACAGTCAATTCCACTTGTCACAGGCTCTTCCTGGTGGATGCTTATAGGACAGAGACCAATGCCCAATGCAAAATGAGATGAGCTTTCCTCACCAATGACTCTCCGGGGGAGACAACAGGAGCAACACATAGACCAGATTACCCCCCACTATGATTTTCCATAAACTTCTCACTATAACAAAATGTCACACAAAGAAAAATAAAAAAGCAGGCTATTTGAAAGAAAAATCATGAAAGGCTGAACATGTACCCTAAAAAAAAGTAAGAACATGTTTATTCCTCCTTTTTTTTTTTTTACTACACTAGTGGCACTTGTGGATAAAATAAGAGATGAGATTATAGGTGAGAAAAAAATATTTTAATAGGTAAAGAAAAAAAGGTAATAGGTGAAAAAAACCTTTTTTTAATTATTGTATTCTTTCATTCAATTATGGTTCATCTGAGTTATGTGTTAAATTCAGAGTCAACAAAAATATCTTCTTTTTTGTTTTGGTTTTTGGTTTTTAGGTTTTTTTAGTCAATATATAGATTAAAAATACAACTAATAGCATGAGTCATATCAGTGCATGCTCTTTTTTTTGCAGCACAAAGTGCGATCTTGATTCTTGAAATGTTTGAGCATTGCACTTGGACCTACTGTTTCACCCCTGACCCCCTCTACCAAACAAATTGACCTACATCCATTTCATGACTCTTCACTTTAATTTCAAACTGAATATGGAATCTTCAGCAGCAAGAATTTCAGAAACTGTAAAGAAAATATTTTAGGAAAGTGGGGAAAGACTATGTAAGTCAAATTTAAATGTCATAATTTTTATGTACCTATACTGTTTTCATATTTTTAGATAGATTGGAACTATTATAGTTGCCTTCAGTTGTCTATACATAGCTCTTTGATAACTTGAATCAATATTTATGAAACAGTTAATATAATATTATATAAAGTTCCCTAGAATATGTCATTAAAACTATATATATAAAGTATGGGGCCTCAATTTTGATTTTACAAGTCTCTGGAAGTTTTTTAATGATTCTATTTTAGAATTTTTTATTAATTGAACATAATCATGAATCTTAAAATTATTTCAATAAATTATACTTTTACCTGCCTAAACAGGAGAGAAATTCATATGAAATCTAAATACTTTTACATTAATTTAATTTTAGTAAAATAACAAATTAATTAAGTCATGCTTTTATTATTGATGATGGCAATCATTATTTGGTTTGAAGTAGTATACTAATCCATTAAGGTCAAGGAAGACCAGGATATTATTGGCTTTAATTCCACAGTGTGTATTAACCTCCTTCCATCTCAGTAAATAAGAATAAAAAGACTTACTAAAAACTGGCATACGAATGTTTTTCACAATAGCGAGGAAAAACTCTCCTTTATAAAAAACTTTTTTGCATAGCATATTATAATTCTTACAGCATTTTGCATCCTGATAAACCTTTGAAAAGTAAGGTTTTCTACCTCACTTTCTCCTTGTATGGTAACTCTTTGATGTGGCTAAGCAGTTGAGAAAACAAGGTAAAAACAGAGTGATTAAGTAGCTTGTCCAAGGTCATCCAGATAGTCAATGGTGGAGAACAGAATGAAAACAAAAAACTTTGGACTAATGTAACATACATATAATTGGCTTACATATAATTGGTAGTTAAACAGAAAAAACACAATGAGAAAGCAAACAGAGGGCTTTTAACCCCAGTTTATGCAGCTGTGGCATGTGATAGTGAATCTCTGGAATGAATTAAAAGGACAAAAACAGACTGCAAGATCAAATTTACCTGCTTAAAACAGACTAGCTTTCCACCCTTTTCATTGCAACAGTAAGAGGCATTCTCAGGACATGCAGTCTTTTTGTTTAAGGAACTCTGTAGAAAGCATTAGCAGTGAACACTCATGTTCAAAGGGAACACTTAGGAAGCCTCACCTCTAGCATTTAACAGAACAGAAAATAGGGCAATGAATAATCAGAAAAAAAAACAAATGTAGTCACTAAAATTTATTTAATACTATTAAGGAACTCTCTATGTTAAAACACTCCATTTGGACCAAATCTAGGGCCACCTCACACTACAAATGGTGTGCAGGGTCAGGACAAGAAGAGGTCTTCAGAGTCAAGGGACGTGACCCCATGGGGACTGTAGCCCTCTGTAGACCATGTTCTGGGTACCTGGAATCCCAAATCCTCCACCCAATTGACCCTGAGCCTACTTTCTAGACCCGTGCAGGCCTCTTTTCCAGGGCACTGCTCCAGAGAGTAGACATCTGCGGCCCAAGGAATGGCCCAAAGGGAAAGGGGGTTGGATAGAACTTGTATGTCCACATGGGAATGCTTGAGGCCTTTTATCATGTAGGGTAGAGTCAAATGTAGGATAAGATCTCCTGCAGTCATCATATTCCAGTATGGAGCCCCAAAGACTACTAGAATCTTAATCTTTAACCTGGCTTTTCAGGTCATTATGAAGATTTATTTCCAAGGTAGAAGGCTAGATATATTGTATTTAGTGATTTTGTACCTTGACCCAAAACTTTTAAATATTTAGACACTGGGTATTCAGTTCTCCCTTTGCACCCTTGATCCAGGCTGTATAATTACCGGGGGGGGGGGGGGGGTAGGTCTTCAGACTTGTAGTCATTGTACATCTAATCACAGATTAATATCAATTCTTCCATTTTCATATCTTGATTCCCAATGCCACCATTTGATTCTATTTTAGCATCAGTTCCCAATGCCATCATCTTACTGCAAGGCTCTGACTCACTTTCCACTTGGCCTGTGGCACCTGCTTAGAATGTGATCTCCCCATCCTCATCTCAGCCTTCTTCCAACTCAGGCTTCTACCTTATTGGCTAATACTTTGAATTAAAATTAACTAACATTAAATCTGATAATAGAATTCTGTAACTAAAAATAACATTATGAGTCCCCTCTGATTAAAGGGTTACATTCAAACTCTTTAACGTGGGACCAAAAGGCATAGTTGAAATCTCGTATTTGCCCATTCTCTGTGGGCTCTCAGTTTCCATGCCTTTGCAGGTATTGCTTCTTCCACCTGGAAACCCTTTTCTATTTTCTCAGCCTGAATAATTCTTATTTATCTTTCAAGATTCAGCTCATGTCTTCTGTCCTCTGGGAAGCTTTGCCTGTGTCCCTTAGACTGAGGTAGGTGCCCTTTCTTTGTGCTTCCACCTGTGCATTTTCCCATTAGCACTCAATACTGTTATTGATTTTCTTGTCTGTCAACTCTAGAGGCTAAGCAATTTGTGATTAGAGGTTGTGATATTTCACTTATTCATAAATTCATTTACAAACATTTGTTCAGATCTGTACCAGTCCATATACTGTGCAAGTCACTAGCCATGCAATGACAAAATACACAGGTCCTCTCATTGAGGATGCAATGATAAAGCATGGTTACAGTCACTAGACACTGTGATGTGGGCTTAGATGGAAATAAGTATAGGTTGCCATGACAACTCAGAGGAAGGCCACCCAATTTTGTCTGCCTGGAGGAGAAGGCCTCCTGCAGAAAGTGCGTCTGAGCTCTGACTTGTGTAGGATGAGTGTCTGGTAGACCCAATGCCTGTTGCATAACATGCATATAAGTTACCCTTCGTAATCACTACATTGGAAGTCTTTCAAGAACGTAACAAATCTGGTGTGGACTGCATGAGTCACAGAGGCAAACAGGGTGGAGCCAGCGGGATGAAAGAAAAGGCTCTAATAAAAATTAGGACCAAGTCACTGCCCAGCCACTCTAAGCCGAGAAAGCACAGTCAGTAGAGTTCGAGTAGAGACTGGGAAAATGTATGAACCATTTATCTCAGCATTTCACAAATGAGGTAAAGACTGTATGAGCTGTTGCAGCATCCATTCCTGTCTAAAAGGCTTGAGTTTATAAATGAACATTATATGTATAATATAATTCACTACCCATGTTAGTTCAAAGAAAGTGAATGCTTCACTTCAACTTTTCCTTTCATTGGAATAGCAGTTTATCCTTTCCTTGCCCCTGGAATATGAAGAAAAAATGTGCTAGAAAAAATAATTTAAAAATACTGTAACTATGAGTGAATGTTGCTTTTATCAGTTACACATTGGAATAAGTTAGCAATTCCTAATGTCTGTCTCTGTGTAGATTTATGATAGTGGCATAGGACTGTTTAAAGTTCATTCCATATGACGGGCTCAGGTTTTCTCAGCTATTTCTTGATTATGTTTATAGCATAATATGTCCATTTAAAACTATCCATTATTGTTAAGAGATGGATTTTTACTAGTAAAACTAACATAAATTTGCATTCCACCTTCTTTTTTTTTTTTTAAGAATGAGGATATCAGTTAATAAAACCTTGTTCTGAAAGAAGCAAAAACTGTGACTATTCCTGTTTAAACATGTCACAGTTAATGTGGCCGTCTCCTTTTCTGAGTAAATTAAAATTTGGGAATATATAAAACTAGCCTCTAGCAAATATTTGAACAAACATAATTGGATCTATATATAATAAATCACACTATGTGAATAAGACTTTGTTTACATGACTCCTGCTGATTTCTGTGATGTCATTTCCCAAAGCAATCTTAGTAATAGTTATACTGGGGGATCATATTGAATACATTGGATTTAATGAGTTTGTTCAGGCCATGCCTTAGACCTAAGTCAAATGTTTGTCAATATAATTTACTAAAGTCGCCCTGTATAAAAATATCTTTTTCTATCTAATCAATAAACCTATCAGAATACATATTAAAGGGAAAGAAAAATCTTAAATTTGTTTAAAAATATAATTTAGGAATGGATACCAAGAGCCAATCAACTCTATTCAGAAGACAATTAATATATTTAGCCAAGTGTTCCTTAAACCTTGTACAGTTAACTTTCTTTGTTAAAACAGCTCCTTTTATATTTCAGAAATTTAAAAAAATGCTAACTAAATATATTAATGTTTAAGCCATTGTTTGCATATTTTCTTAAGAATATGTTTCAAAATCTACATATTTTGCTTCTGCTTTAAAAAATCCTATTTATTTATGTTTTTTGGAGTGGAAGCCTGTATAGTTTGAATTAATGTTCTCTTATTTTATGTAATAGACAAATTGAACCCTTGCTTTCTAATTGTGATTTGTACAGCTCTCTTCTGTGTGTTCACATTCAAATTTTATAACCTACTGTATTTTATAACCTACTGTATTAATAGTTGGATCCCAAATTAATATTTCCATAGCAAGATTCAACAAAGGATTTAATATGGACTCTAAAATTTAGACAACTATTAATATTTTGGTGATATTTTAATGTCTGCATGTAAATAGAGTTTATTGAAATACAATAGTAAATTCATGATAACATAAACTGTAAGAGTTTTCATTGGAAATTATAAAAATTGAAGTGTTTTTCTTTAGTTGTGACATATTTTACAATGAGTGCATTATTGTTTTAAAATTAAAGAATACAAACAATTTGTGAAATATGTTCTGTCTCAAAATGTTTACATATAATGAAGAATCAAACAAACTGGAAATAAACATCAAGCAGAAATCTGTTAAATGTTATAAAACAGATACTCTAATAAAACAACTGCTCTGACTGATTGTTATATAGAATTGTATTTCCAGCATTATTCGAAATGAATTTCTGCTTAGTACTACAAATATTTTTAAACAAAAATTTGAATATTTCTTTATTTGCAGCTGTTCTTTTTGTTTTGTAGGTAGGAAGTAAAAGAAAATTGTAAGGCCACTATATTTCTAAATCTGAATTTATTTTGGCTGAAATCACTCCATCAATTGCTGAGAATCATTCACATAATTCTCAGGAGCTAAGCTGGAAGGTGAGTCACATAAAGGACTCAAATATGTAAAATATTTCTGGCAAGTCTGGTGCTATTTTCTATATAGATTACTAAAATTATTCTTCAAGTAAATATTTGTTCTCCTTGCATTCATTGTGGTGGGTGTATTTTTCTAGTTAGTCTCTCATATTTTTTAATAGATTTATTTTAAACATAAAACATGGTGAATTCTATTAATAGTCAATAATTAAAATATAAAATGATTTTTAATTTTTCTTATAGTACTAAACATTCAGCAAGAATAATGTATAATATATAACTTCTATCACATAGAATATACAAACTTAATGGAATAAAAATTTATTCACATTAAGATATGAGGCCCAGGGTGGTTCCTGGTCACGAGAGACGTGGGCTCTCAGTAAACACTAGTAGGCTCGTTCCTGCACATAATACGGAGATTTGAGAGCATGATATCAAGTCATTGAGATCATTGTCACAGCCTCCTAAATGATTTCTCTGCCATCTTCCATTTGATGCCCTGTAATGCTGCTTGGATGATCTTCTGCAATTTAAATCTGTTCATGTCAGTCTCCAGCTTAAAGTATCATTAGGTTGGGCTTGATATTCTAATTTGAGTAACATATAAAAACTCACTAGTCTGCCAAGCTCATAATCTGCCTTTTGCACATGTTCGTGCATGTCTCTGATGTATTTTCCATTATGCTTCCCATTCCTAGAATAAGTATCTCCATCCTGCTTGGCTTTTGTGCATCTTTCAACACTTGACTTGTGTGTCATCTTGTCCAGGAAGCCTTCCAGCCATCACCCAGGCAGTGTTAGTGCCTTTGCTCCGTGTGCACAGAAGCGCCTGCAGGGGTTGGAGGTGAGAAAATAGTTTGCAGAAGAAATCTTACACTGCGAAAATATTTATGAGGTTCAAGACTGTCTTCATATTTCTGGACTTCGCAGTTCCTCAAAATAGCCCTATCCCTGGATGAAATATTTCTTCCTTGATTTCAGTACCTTTTGCTTCAATCAAATTCTGTATAGAAAGCAAGCCAATCTCCAGAGTCAGTCTTGCTTTGGCTGGTAGAAGAGGTGACGTTGAATCTGGGATTAGCCAAGGCCATTAATCTCATCTCCATGAATGGGAAGTGGGGATACAGAGAAATTATAATCAGTGATATTTTTTGTTGTTTGTTTTTTCTGGCCTATACCTCTAACCTGTAAACTCAGGAGATTTGGGCTACTGGTTTTTTGGGGCTTGGGGATTAAGCAGGGGAGAACAAATGTGTATTTACAGAGTTCACTATATTAACCTTCTTATTTACTGTATCTGGTTCTTTTTACTTTTACTATAGATTCAAATCACCACCTGATGTCATTTCTTTATTCCAATACAGTTTTGACCCCATCCAACTGTGTTGTATTTTTATTATCAAATATGTTATATTTCTCCATGTTTTAAGCCTGACATTACAATTGTATACAAACTGGTTTATATCATTGTTCTTAAAATCAGTTCAGAAAAGAAAGGATAGGAAATATACATTTATACTGTCTTTTATTATCACATGATTATCTTTACTGGCACTGTTGTTTTGTATCTGGGGTGGGTTTTCAGAGGTGACTTGCTGTCAGCCTGAAGAATTTCTTTCAGTACACCTCTTAAGGTGGATCTTTTAGCAACAAATTCATTCAGATTTCATTTATCTGGGGATCTCTTTGACTTCTTGTCTCTATTTCTTCTGATAAGAAAATAGCTATTTTTTCTTTTTGAATTGGGATCCTTTTACCTGAATGAATCATTTTTCTCTTGTTGCTTTTAAAAGTTTTTTTGGGGAGGGGACCTTTGGGTTTCATCATTTTTAATGTGATGTATCTGTGGATATCTCATGTTTACTGTCCTAGAAACCATTCTATTTCTTGGTTGTGCAGATTAATATTTTTCACCAAATTTGAGAAGTATTCAGTAATTAATTATTTAATTTTTTTTAGTCCTTTCTCTCTCCCCTCTCTTTCTGGTATTTATGGTACATTTATGCTGATATGCTTAATAAAGCATGTAAAAATCATAAATAAAAATAAAATAAGTAATCTCTCTCAATCTATTCATTTTTATTCACTCATTTTTCCCCTCTGTATCAGTCATCTATTTTTCAGTTTGTTGGCTCTTTCTTCTACCTGTTCCAATCTACAGTGGAGCCCTCCAGTGAAATTTTTATTTCAATTACTGTATTTTTCCACTCTAGAATTACCACTTGGTTATTTTAAAAAATAATTTCTATCTTTTTATTTATAATTCTTCATTCGATGAGACATTGTAATCATATTCTTTAAGCATAGTCTCCTTTAGTTCTTTGAACATTTTTGTAATAGCTGCTTTGAAGTTTTTGTTAAAGCCAACATCCGTGATCTCGCCTATAAAGATTATGTTGTCTGCTTGGTTTTCTGTGTATGGGTAATACTTTGCTATTTCTTTTCATGCCTCATAATTTTTTTTTGAAAACTGGACTTTTGATGTACTACAGCAACTTTGGATAATTATTACTTCCTTCCCTCTTCTCTGGAGATTGTCTTTCTTGTCTCCATCAGTGAGTGTTTAGTGACTTGGCTGCACTATTTCAGTTTGGTCTCTTTCCTCTGCAACGTGAAGCCTCTGATGTCACTCTTAGATGGAGTAACCTTCTGCACACACACAGTCACTCCGGGAAGATGGTGGTTCTAGCGGGCTTTCTTTGACTGTCTCAGTGGTACCTCCATTGAGCTTTCTGCTTCCTTTAGTACTACTCCCGGGTGTTAGACCTCACTAATTTCTGGATGATTATTTTGTCATTGTTAACACCTCACAGGAAGATACATTGCTTCATGATCTAATCCAATGAAATTTAGGAAAGAATAAATTTTGAGACCAGTCTTCGAGGCTTGTTCTGACTCCAGAAGAGCTTTTTTTTTGGCCATCTCTTTGCCTGGTTGTCTCTGATAAACTAGTTGGCTAATGGTTTGACTGCTCTCCTTGAGCTATCAGCATTCTCTTAATCGCTTTCCCCTCAAATCTCCACTGTTTTCAAGAATGTCCTTTGACTTAAACTTCTCCTCACTGCGTTTTGAATAAATTTAGTTTCCTTGGGAAGAGCCCCTAGGCTCTCTTCTTTGTGCCACCCAGAACATAATCTCTGAGCCACCGTTCCCATTGCTGGAGGGGATAATCACTGATCTTCTCAGCATGTTTCTCTGGGTAGGAAGCTCCATCCTACCCAGTGAGCTGGTGTGAGTCAAGTTAGGGATGCAATATTCTTGATCTTCCATGACTGTGGTAGAGCCTCTGACCTATGAGGAGAGGCTGGCTGGAGGAAGGGAGCCCTTGGCTTTTTGGTTGAGCTTACCAGGCATTTAGCATCTCTGCAACTCATTGTTGGAAAGAATGATAATTGCTGGAGGTCTTCCCCTCCCAGGAAGATACCTTATTTCTTGATTGGGAGCTGGAGCTACAATGAGAAAGAGAGCCATCTTGGCAACATTAACTCAGTGTGGACCTCCGAGGCTGAACTTGGGTGGGAGGAGTGAGGGGTGGGTTGTGTTTCATATGCCACAGACTTGCTGTTCTTACCGAGATTTAGTAGATTTTCTCAAACAGATGTTTCTTCATTTTCTGTATGCCCTTATGACAACTTCCAGAGACTTTAAATGGTGGTCATTTTTATAATTTTCACTGTTTATGGTTGTTTCACAGGGGACTGAGTCCATAGGGCTCCTCATATACACATTCCAGACATTGACATCCCATCACTATTTTTTTTAATTTAATTATAGTCAGTTTACAATGTTGTGTCAATTTCTGGTGTACAGCATAATATTTTTAAATGTTCCTGAGAGAAGTACAAGAAACCCATCTAAAGACACAAAAGGAAGCAGCCACACAGAGAGAAGAAGTATACGAAACAGAGAGAAACATCTCTCTGGGGTCCCTATGATTTTCCTACCCTGGTTTTAATCTGTGAGATTGAACTGCATCCTTACTATTGTTCTCCGTGAGGCACTAATACGTCCTTAAAACACATCACCTTTCTTTTGCTGGGATTAATGCTATTTGTGAGCAAACAAAGGTGTTCTAACCAAGTAATTTATGAGTTAAACCACAGATGTTTTGAAAGCCAGTAAGGGCTATGGATTCAAGTTGGCACTGCCAACAAAGATTTATTTATGAAATTCTTTTTATAACATTCTAAACTTCCTAAAGTTTTCTTTTTAGAAAATAATACTTTTGAGAATGGTTACTCACTAGGCTCACTAGGTATATGACCCTGGAAATCTTGCCTCAATTTTTCCACCTGTAAATAAAATAGTATCAACCTAACAGAGCTGTCATGAAAGCTAAATGAATTAAGGCTCATAAAGTACTTTTAACAATGCCAGTGTAGTAAGCATTCAATTCAAGTCAAAATTCCATTAGCAAAACTTTGGGGACAGTTTTCTTAACACTTGGAATAGTTACAATAAAAACAACAGTGTACCAATACACTGGAAGTATCTATTTTTAAGTTTTAATTCAGTAATTAAATCTTTTAATAAATTTTATTCTACTTAGATTCAAAGCAGTGCCCTAATCTCCCCTACTGTTGGTTACTAAACACTGAATTCCATGTAAAATTCTCAAGTCAATTGCTTCTAAAAACTACTAGTAGTATTTCATTTCTAATTATAATAAAATTAAGTAACTTTTCACTACCCATTCAACTGCACTGAACCCAATTAAGTCACATCAGTTCAGTATTCACTAAAAGATAACTATTCAAAAGACATAGCTAGATGGTCAAACCAGAATCTATTCTGGTAAGGTGGGACTCTAGGTATGTTGACAAGAGAAAATAATCATCTTTCTAGATGGTGTCAGTGCACAGCTGGACAAATTGTTGTTATTCTAAACATAGCTTTAGAATCTGACAAGTTATGGGTTACATCAGTGAAGGAATTGAATTGATGGATTTTATTGCTCCCTTATTGAAATTTTTCAGTTACTCAGTCATATAAACAAAAATGTGCCATGTGAGTAAAACATATGAAAGTTGGAGAAATCTTTGCTGTTTATAGTATGCTATTACATATACAGTTTTTTCATAGAAAACTGTCATGTGTCCATAGACCAGGTTTAAAGTGAAGATTTTTAAAGATTTTTATTAATGAATAACATGTAGAAATGGGAGGAGGCTGAGTATATAAACAGCAGCAAAACACAATGGTTTATTTTAGTAACTGTTAATCTTTAATTTATATTTGTCACTGTGATAATTTTCTCCATAATCTTGAAAGGAATTTTTTTTTAAAAAAACTCTAAAAATTGTTCTAAATAATATTCTAAAACTTTTTTCTCTTTTAACATAAAAACTCTATGAAAAAAATATTTGTCAGCTCAATGTTAATTTTAAAGGATGTAAAATGCACTAGAATGTATTTAGAATAAAATAGAAAGCTTTTTTGATTACCTTACCTACATACTGCAATTATGGGCATTATTAAGGTTATAGATTCGGGACAAAACACCATGTATACTTCCTAACTTCAGAGATACCAAGCTATCCAAATGAGCACCAAACCCTGACACTTCCATAACACAAATAAGTCACTTCCCTTAATATATTTTGTGTCTTTATATCAATATTATTCCTCTGAGAATGGAGGAAACAGACTATAAATCAAGCAAATAACTTGCATGATAGATTATGAAAAACATTTGATCTTTTGATCTTGAAACCACACAGTCAAAATGCTTTTACTTCCTGGCATGAGTCCCAGTCTCCAAGTGTCAGTCAAAGGAAATATTTTCGTGATACAGTGTTTGATATTTTACATCCTTTTCTAAATTTCTCTCTCTCTCTCTTTTTTTTTCAACTATTGGATATCTTTACAAGTTACTTACAAATAGCAGCAGGATATGTTACCTAAAGGGAAAAAAATTATAAAACTAATTAAAACAGGATTTCCTCAGGACATTTCAGCTGTAAAAATAGCTAAGACATTGGTGAGAGAGAGAGAACTAAAATTAAACATGTAACAAAATTGCTCACTGTTAACTGCTAGCTATGCACACAGGTTTATGCTCAGTCCCTGGACGCAATGTCAATCCACCATATCAGTGAACACCATGAATACTTGATAAACCCACAGCAGCAATACCAGAATCAAAACTGTGTTAATGTTTGCACAAGCAGAACTGCCCAAGGATTTTAGCTATCCCAAGACTATAACACCAGAAAATAAAACACAAGTTTCCTTTTCCTTTTGACTTCTAAAATTTCCATTAACTTTTTACACTTGAAATGAAAAATTAAAGATATTTAACTTGCATCAGTTCATTTATTGCTATTTTAAGTATCATTTGTTCATATTGCAATGGATAAAATGATAAGGATATGAAATGAATAGTCATATTAGCAACTAAATTTAATAAGTATATCTCTTCAGATATTGGGCAAATTTGTATATTATAAAATTAAAATATGCAATATGTAATCTTCAGTAAGTATAATTTGAGCAAGTCTGCTAGTTCTTTAATGCATAATATTTGATATATTTAAAATATGTATATAGGGAATTATTTTTCCCTACATACATATATAATCCATCTTATTTTATTGAGGAATTAAATGAACTTTGCTCACATTGTTGTAACATATTCAAACGAAAACATTTGGAAAAGCATTATTGAGAAAAATACATTTATAAGTCTCAAATGCTTATAAATTTCAGAGTGATACACACTTGCTAATTTACTGTTAGTTAAAATATGTATTTTTTATGATGTGGTTTTGTAGAAAGAGAACTTGGGAGACATGAAATCTAATCTCAACTTTCTATCGACGCAATTTAGTAGCAAACTGATTTACCTCTGTAGGTCTCTCTTTCCTGAGTGGGCAATTTAAAAACTGTATGTCTCCTACATAAATATGCAAATTATTTTTGGTATCAGGAATAGCATAGCAGTCACATCCTAACTTTTGAGTTCAAGCTACAAGAGTATGTTCTCTGTGAAACTATCTTTGATGACATGTCTTTGGTCGTATTGCTGGAGAATCTTGCATTGTCAGGGGTTATCCTAGAACTACAGTAATGTTAGAGGCAGAAAGATTTTAGGATAAGGTATGATAAGATAGGTAAGTTATAATTTTTGTGACTCTGCTGAGAAAGCTAAAAGTTATAGGACAAGAAAAACTCACTACTTAGTAGATAGAGCTTGTGGAATTACTGAGAGATAGAAAATGTTCCTTGCTAGAGAAATTACAGTCGGTGAGGCAGGAGCCAATCAATACCTGTTAGGGCGAAGAAATTTTGAGTGCACTTGCCATTCATAGACATCTGGGAAATCAGAAGCAGGTCACAGAGCAGGAAAGGAATACCACATACACTAAAATTAAGAGTGGAAGACCGAGGGGATTCTCAGAAATGATTAGTTGATTACACACACAGTCGTGGTGGAAGAAGTGAATTATTCAGCCAGTCAGGAATTGCTGGGAGCTGAATTAATGGTCATTGAGACCTTGAAAGCATGACCAAATTTTAAACCACTGGCAATTTTTTTTTTAAATCTTTGTTTCTGTTCTTATTCTCTTACAATAAGAACAGTCTGCATCAGTGAAAGTCCTGGCAGGAAATATGAGTCACATTTAACTAAAATTTAATGAGAAGTGTACATGTATATATCTTAACAAGCATCCAGGGACTAGCAGCAGCAGGAAGCCACCCATACACTTGAAGAGGCGAGGAGAGAACACTGTGTCACCAGAGCTAGTTGAGAACCAGATCATGAAATTGGAGTAGCTTCACAGGAGCTTTTGCCCAACTTGAAGGGATCATCCACTGATGGATCAAACAGGGAGGAAATGGGAAGGGCTGAAGCATTAAAGGGAATGGGGATGAAATATCCTGAGCTCTGTCCTCAAACCCTCAGACCTTTTCTCTGAGCCTCCCCTTCACCAAATCCAATTGGAAGCTGGAGGGCAAGAGAGCCTGGGTGATGTAATTTGCAAGAATCTGTCTCTTAGAGGAATAAGGCAGGGCAGAAGTCATAGAGAATAAGAGTATGTGTTGGGGGTAGTGGGAATTTAGAGGTGGGAATAAAGATCTTCAGTCCAACTAGAAACATCTTTTGGAACCATTAAGTGGTTGTGTCATTAAACATCTTGATTAATATATAAGAGGAAAGCTTTACACTGACTTCCACTTTACTGTATTAATTTAATAATATTTCAACAAGAATGGGATTAAGTATACATTTTACTGTAGGTATAAAATATAAAATGTCATTCTTGGGAAATTAATATTCTGAGAATTAAATGTATACAACAGCTCAATTTAATTCCTGGATATAATATATATTATACATATATTTATACATATACATTCATATAATATAAATAACCCAGGAATTAAATTTATATATATACATATATACATGTTTTTGTTTCTTCAACAGAATCTATTCCCAATGGGAAATCACTTAGAGAAAACAGAGTTCATTGAAATTGACACCTAGGGTCAAATGTCTTTGGATCTTTGATAAGGTCAAGTGCGTTATCTAATGTAAGCGTTAACACAGGACTGAAAGAGCTTTCTAATAGCAGATGAAATAGTTTCAAAGGGTCCCAAAAGGTAGGGACAAGGACTAGTGATTCGGTCTGCTAAAGACTGATGATGTTTGTAAAGCAAAAGAGATTTATTGACTTATTTATTGATTTGACTTATTGGTTTGGAATGATTTTTTTACCCAAGAAGCATTCATGGATGTGCCACATATACAATCAGAGAAAATGCAGCGTTTGCAGCTTGGTTGAGAGTGAAGCTCGGCAGGCAGCTGCGAGTGAAGAGGATTTAACGAAGAAGAATGATTTTTTGCAGTAGAGATATATTACACAGCACAGCACTATTCTGAGTCAATAATGATGACTAACTGAGACGAGACAAGAATTAGAGGAGCAAATGATGCCTGGGGAGTGAATACAGCAAGAGAGAATGAAAAGACACCATGTAATTATAGTTGTTTATTTTCCCCCAACTATGGAGTATTACAGAATAAAAATTGGTGAATGGAGAGGAAGTCACACAAAATAAGCAAAATCAATAATGAATTTCAGTTTGAACTGATACCCAAATAACGTGAATTTACATTATAGATGAATAAAATAAATTATAAGTAGCATAAAAGATTGAGGCCCAACTGATTATTCAGGTAGAGTTGATTGCAAGAATCCATATGATGTTGAATAAGTGATTCTAGATAATGAATTCATTGGAAAGATATTGTACAGCCCATAGGATTTCCAGAGATCCAGAGAATCAGGTTTGGAGACCACACAACCAGAAACAATTTACAAATCATTATGTAGCTCTGGCTCACCAAAGACATAACTGATCTTATCTCTGGAAACCAGATGATAATGTCATGAGACAGAGTCATAGGAACTGCCTCTAGTAACACAGCCACTGCTGACTGGCCTCTGGATTTAGTTGCAGTCACTCCAGACATCTATCACCACAAAGCTTTTGTTGTGTCCATTCTTCATTAGGTCACTAGCTTCCGTTTCAGAGTCAGTGTATGGCAGAACCTTGGTCAGGTGTTTGTGCTTCAACTAGGAAGACCTGGGAAAGTAAGCATCTAGTATATTCTGGACGTGCCTCATTAGCTGGGGGCGTCTTCACAGTATGGAGATTCAAATGTTGAGTGGGCATAGAATGGCAAATGGCCTTTGGAGCAAATAAGCAAATACTAGAACTAAAATACCCTTGGACATGATTATTCTTGATGCAAAAGGCATTATAAATGAAGACATCACAATTTCTGTCATTCTGTTTACACTGCCCAATTCACCCTGGATACTTTCTTCCCTTGGCTTCTATGGAATATGAATTATTTCATATTTATGTTTGCCGTCTTACCTCTGTGGTCACAAATTTTTGGCTTTTTTCTCTGCTCACTTTCTAACTGCAAATATCTTCCTAAATCTTAACCTTTAGCCTCTTCTCCACATTACACAGGCACCTTTGGTCATTCCTTCCATTAAGGAGTTTGTAGAGTCATTAACAGTCTCGTGTAAGTGTGCCAATCCTTCTTTTAAGCTACTGTTGCATTTCTATAAGCATTGCAGATTAATAATTTTTAAGATAAAATTAATCACATTTCCCGCAAACCTGCTATTCCTGCAGACTTTTTTTTAATCATATATACTTTAAGGTTTGAGAGAAGCCTAGTTGCAGAAAATCTGGTACAAATCCTTATCTTTTGACTCTTTTTAAAATTTTATTTTATCTTTAATTTTTCAGTCTAGTAAATCTTAATCTCACCCCACAGAGCCAAGAATTCTGTATTTGTGTGATTGTTATGTATGTTAAATCCTCCTTGGGTACGAAACATTTATAATACCTGGCAGCAAATACAGAACACTAATAATCAGAGAACAAGAAGTTTGTTAGACCTATTGTCTATCAACAAGGACACAGCACTTTATAATTGGTATTTATATACATTATATGTAAAATATATATTTTATATTTTAAAATATTAGTATCCATTGTCCTTTTATTCAGTTTTTTTATGAGCCAAGTGGTGAAATTAATACTGTCTTTAAAGAATTTGCAGTTATAAAAATTTCAAAGTTTCCAACTGCGAATGTCACATCTGAATTTTTGTTACTGGTCAGCATTTTATGGTATTCAATTTATCCTGATTCTAGTAAAATCCTCTAGTGGTCTCCTATTGACACTTCCTCTTCATTATTTGCTTATTCCTTCAAGATACTACACACACACCCCTACATACCATGTAGACACTGCTGCCAGTGGACCTTTTTGCTGATCACTACACATTCAGTTGCCTTCTGACTGAAGACCTGAACATAACATCCATATGTATTCATTCTCCTCTTTACAGTCATAGATATCTGCAGTATTTTCTAGGTTTTTATAGGTTGGACCAGCTAAAGCATAACATTTCAGCTATGACATAAATTTTGTAAAGGGAGAGCTCTCTAAAATAAGCAAAAGATAGTGACCAAAGCTCAAGTTCAATTAAGATGTTGATCAACTTCTGCTATAATAATTGCACAAACCAATAAATAAGATAAAAATACTCTATTTCTCAAATCTCCTGGGATTAGTCACTGAACTGCTCTCTCAAAGCCCAGCAGCTACTGAGATGAGCCATTAAAACTTGTGAGGACGAATAATGTGCTGTTTCATTCCCAATTGTATAATAAATTTTCGAAAGGCAAAGATTCTAAGTGTATTTTCTTGACAATGAATACAAGAAGAATGTCATTGTTACTAATATTTCAGGACTAAAATTGTCAGCCGTTGATTAATAGTCATGTATAATTTATCAGGCAAAATGATTGCCAACACAGATGCACAAGAAGAGGTGTTATGAATTAGATCAATTCTGTTAGATTTTTGTGTCGAGAAGCCTGCATTCCTCTAACAGAAACATAGGAGCTCCAGTGGGATTTGAATACTAGTTATATGTAAAGAAACTCAATCAGCAGAAAAATGATGTAGCGAATATGCTTTTCATATCCTTTTAAAACTTTGTTTCCCTGGGATGAAAAAGAAAATGTTCTGAGGAGGTTTATTTTTTTTCCTGCAAAAGAAAACACAGTTTTGTGCCTTTAAAATTATGAGCAGAAGCTGGTACCCAAATGATCAGTGGCACTGGAAAAAAAAAGGTAGAGGAGTTATTTTTTCTCTTTTTTCTTATTAAGAATAAAATTACCTTGAGCATTAATGTAAAAGTTTTTATTAGCTATAAGCATGCATTAATCATAGTTTTTAGAATGCAAATGATATAAAAAGACATTATAAACAATATAAAAATGCAAAATAACCATTTTTGCACCACCCAGCCAATTTTCCACCTGCTCCCAGCCACATCCACTGAAGTGATTTTACACTGTTTCTATTTTATGTCTTTTGTAGTTATTCCAGAATTTCAAATAATGGGCATTCAACTCTTTATCTATATAAACTTATCCAAATAGTTGACTCTTTATTATCAAATACTGAATTTAAAGAATATATCTTCTTACTTTAACCCCATCTACTCATCATGACCTTCCTCCAAATTTTGCTAGTTACATTTTCTTTTAAGCTATTCTATTACTGTGTTTTATGACTTTAGATATAAGTAAACCTCCATTTCTTGACCCAGCAACTTTAAACAGAACCTCTAGTGAAGAATGAGCAAAGTAGAATGCAGAATTTCTTACAGCTCCTTCACCATTGACCCACCCACCATGTTTTTTGTGAGTTGAGTGTGGTAGGCAAAAAAAAATATACTCCCCAAAGATATAGTAACATCCTAACCCCTGAAACATGTGAATATTACCTCATATGGAAAAAGTATGAGTATTATCTAATACATCAAAAGATGTAAGATAATCTTGAAAAGTTTCTGCTGGTTTATCCAGGTGGGTCTAAATGCAATTATATGTATCCTTATGAAGGAGAGGCTCAGGGATTTCAATTACACACGCACACAAACACACACACACACACAAGGCCGTATGAAGATGGAAGCAAAAGACTGGAGTGTGGCAGCCGTAAGCCAAGGAATGCCAAGAGCCACCAGAAACTAGAGGAGGCAAAGAAGGATTCTTCCTCAGAGCCTTTGGAGGGAGTGTGGCCCTCTCAACACCTTGATTTTAGACTTCTGGCCTCTGATACTGTGACAGAATACATATTTGTTGCTTTAAGTTTTATATATGTCTCTTTAAATCTGAATTTAAGTTACAGGAAAATGGTTATTCATTTGATTTCCTATTGAATTCTAGATTCAAAACTGTTTTTGCTAATAATTTAAAGACTATCCTACTAACTCTTAGGATTTAGAATGATGATAAATATTTTGACACATATCATGGGTGGCCATGAGTTTTTCCTTTTTCATGGCCTAAGTAATTAATGTCCCTTCTTTTTCTTTCATTTCCTATTTCTGGAAGTTCTTAATGATTTTTTTGAGGGGGGGGGCTTTTATATTTTGAAATATAGGACTGTCTGTCTAGATGAGCATCTTAATTTAATAATAATAATCTTCTCAGGCTTTGTTCATCCTTGAGGAATTTTCTTCTATTACTTGGGGGTTTTTTTTAATCCCTTTTTCCTTTCTTTGAAATTCCTACTAGATAGACATAAATGTTCCGGATTAATTTTTAAAGTCTCAAATTTGTATCCCATTTCTCATGATTCGACAGATTTATTCAATTTAATAATCCATACATTTCATTGTCTGAATTAATTGAAGTGGCGAGACCAAATAGAGGCATGTTGGGCTAAGGCATGAATGGTTAGTTCTACATGAACAGGTGCAGTCCACTTAGACCTCACCCTAGGCATGAGCGTGTTCAGCACTGTACGTCAGATAGGACTGGGGACCTCAGAAAGTCAGGACATTGAAGCCTAATCAAGAAATACAGAGAAATCCATATGTGTAAACAAAACCAATAGGATCAGTCAAAGCTTGAAAAACATAAAGCAGCTCCTTTCAAAGTGTGGTCTGTAGTCCACTTAGAGTCTTAATCAGAATGTGCAGGTCTGTTCTACGGTGTTTAGTGGGAAATGATGTGAGTCCTATATGTTCATGTTTATGTGCCACACAGTTATTTCCTAATGATTTACTAAATATCTTGGGAAATTTTTGTATTTATCAACCCATGTTAACAGGCTGTTAGAATTCAGTGATTTTGCCATTCCCCAGAAGCAGGGGATGCCTAGATCCTGTGCCCCTTCCACACCTCCTTTCATGTAAAATGCATCCTCTTCTCTGAGGTGAGAATGTGTGGAATCCCACGCTGATAGATCAAGTTCTCCCTCAGCCCTTCGAGACTGGTGTCAGCTGAGGCCTGTGAGCAGAAAAAGCTGACTTATACCTGAAATACGTGTTTATTCCCGTCAGAATCAACTGCTGGGTGCTTCAGATGGGTTGCTGTCATGGTACTTTGGGGTCTCTGGATATCAGAGTCAGCTCAGACCAATAATCTTCAAGTGTTTGGCTATTCCCTTTATCCAGTATGTAATTACTCAAGCAAATGATGGTAATTCCATTTGGAGAATAATCGGGATAATTGTTCCCATGTGCGTGTAACATCTAGGGTGGTGTCTTTCCTCTTAGGGACTTGACCTCTTCAGTCAGTGGGTTCAGGGTCAAAAACTAGCACAGGTCTGAAAACTGGGGGAGAAAGTGTGTTTTTTACACTTTCAATCTGTCGGTCATTCACTTTCCCTGGATGCCCAACTGTTTTGCACCTCTGGACATGTTTTCAGTGAACCACTTCCGTAACATTTCGCTGATCAGGCCTCTAAGACCACCCCACTGACCTCAATAGGATAATTGCATTCACTTGGCTTCTAATAGCTGCCATTTGGCCTCACTGCTCAAGGGTCCTATCATTTATCTCCACCGCTATCAGAGAGACGAATTCTGTAATCACCTCTCCTATCATTATCTCTGGTGTGCAGAGAAGAGCCACCACTCAGCCTCTCAGTGATGCTTATGGCGTTGGTGCGTGGCCTGCCTTCCAGGCCACCTGTGGGGCATGATTGTTTGATGGCTTTCCAGACTCACATAGCATATGTACTCTAGCCTTCCTACTTCTCTGATCCTTTTCATAGGTTCCTCTCCTTTCTATCATGACGATTCTTGCAGTTCCTCATGCTTCCACAATTCCTGGAGGCATTCTGGAGGCAAGTTTACATCAGCTCCTGGAGTTCTTGCCAGAGTGTTAGATCCTGTATCAAGAGAAAGTGCTCCTGAAAAATGTCTCTTTATTATACTTTATTTCTGAGTTCCTTCCCTTGAGCAAAGCCCTTCGGAAACCAATCCCGTGCCTACTCTCCTTGCTCCTTCTGATTTTTCTGGCTACATCTTGGAGCTCCTTTAAGATATAATCCCTATCTTTTTTCATTAGGTGAAGCACATCCCTGGCTGAGGTTTGCTGTTAACTCTGTATATAAGGATAGCAGCCAGGAGAGAAGTTGGGAGCAGATTCTGAGGAGGACGCTGGTTATCTGCCGGGGAACCTTCTGACTTATTTTCAAGCAAAGGGGATGCTACTTCTTAATGAGAGGGTTTAGGCCACTTTTGCCAGCTCAGCTCAGGGAATCTGGGGCCTCAAGATTTTCAGGGGCAGCAACACAAATGTCCCCATTCCATGCCAGTGTCACATTCTTTTCCAACCAAGGTTCTGAACTTGACACTGAAGACCTGTGATAGTTGAAAGTTTTGTCTCATTTTGAGCTGGGTGATACTGGTAAACCTAGTCCCCTGTTTCACAGAAGTAAGTGCTGCTACTGATTTCCTCTGGCTTTCACCCTTGCTTTCAACTGGTCATCAATCTGTCTTGACATTTTGTTTTTCCCAGAGTGCCAACTGAGCATAATTAGTTCAGTAAGAGTCACATAATTCCCTTACATTTGTAATTACTATTTCTTCTGTTTATCTCAAATACCTCATATACTCTTCTATATAATTCATTCCTTTCATCCCAATTCACCACTGGTAAATGGTAACTATTGGTTTGTCATTTATGTCAGGAACTCTCTATGTTCTTGACATAATGATGAGACCCAAGATGAGAGCTCCTTACCAGTCAGACTGCAAAAGACTCAGCTCCAGAATCTGAGTACCTGCTCTCCCAGACCACCCCTTGAACTGATCGTCTCAGTTGCATTACCTGAGAAGCAGAGACTGAGGTGGAGTTTAACTTCCAGGATGTTGATTAGAGTTTCCCTGGGATTGACACCTATGAAAGGAGGAGAGGGAAGCAAAATTGGGCCGAAGGAAAAATTAAATTGCATCGAAGTCCCAAGGACAAACTCAAACAATCATCCATGTGCTCTGAAGCAAGAATGAGCTTTTATAGTTGTTTCTCATTGGGTTGAAATGACCAGGGTTTTAAAAACTCCTGCATTAATCAGACTTTGGGCGTGACTACCATGGGAAAAGGCAAGGCACTTTGGACAAGGTAGCTCTTGCTTCTAGGGCATTCTCTGAGCAGGCTGACAGCAATTCCAGAAGCTGAGGCAACAAATCCATCCATGAAGGGTGACCTGCACAGCATATCACGATGTCTGCCACATACTGCCACAGGTCCACCACTCATATCTGCCCAACCCAGAGCCCTAATTCAAAATCCTCCCGCACTGAAATCTCCCCGTCCATGCAGTAGGAATTCTCCTACCTGTAGTGTATTTGAGTTAGTTCAGAAAGGTCTTGAGTTGGTCTTGGTTTTAAATTGAAACAAGTGTTAGTTTTCCATTACTGGTTAATTTTAGTAACTGTTTGACATGGACTATTTGATTATCATCACAGTTCATAGTAATACAACTTGCTTTGACTGGTTTTTCTCTTCTTTTTTTTTTTTTTTTTTTTTGGCTTATACTTTTTCAATACTAAACTTTTTGTAATGTAAGAAATTTGTTTTCTTGTTGTTGTTTTTTTTTCAACTGAGACAAGAAGTTTGGGACCACCAACTTTCAAATGAATTCAAGAACCCTCAGAGAAAATACACTGAGGAAGAGAAAATCCTAGGCAAGAGTTTGCTTATGTCCATCCTTCTTTGTACTGACTCTTGGGAGTGCTTGTCCGTGGTAAGTGTGAACAAAAGTGTGTGACACTTAAATCTTAGTCGGAGAAAAAGCTAGCTGTTTTTTATTTTGAAAAGAATGGGTTTTGTGATCCAAATAGCAGTTAATATAAATATAGGTGTTCACTATAAAAATCTTTCTATTGTATAGAATGCACTGATTAAAATCTGTCAGAATGGAGGGGAAGTGCCAAAATTCACCACAAAATATACACCACTGTGCACGTGTTTTTCTAAGTCCAGAACTACAAGTTATGGAAACAGTAACTTATTAGATCTGCTCTATGAATCTGCTTCTTATATAATTCAAAATAGAGAGATATTTAACTATATTTTAGATATTCTATTTTTGAAAACTTAAGAATGACAGTTTTATCCTTTTGTGTCTCTACTATCCTACGTTAAACAACTATTTGTTAAATGTGAGATGCAGTGCTAGTTTTGAACAGAGATTCCAAAATGACTTCGAAATAGATCTTAAATTCAAGGAGCTTAAATTTATATGCCAGTTTGAACAAGACTGTCTGTAGCATCATTCTCTAGTGCTAAGTAAATTCAAATTATAACACTTTTTCCACCATGTTACATACTTGTATGCTCAAGGTTTTGAATGGTCGCCAGGGTGGCTATATTTTATAATAATATTTTCTATAATTAAAAATATTTCAAATAATGATGTTCAATTAGTATGAAATATTACACGGGTCTTAGGGAAGCGTTTCTTTAATCCATCAATATTCTGAAGAAAATGTACTTACTCAGATGATGTGTTTGTTTCCTAGGGTTGCTGTAATAAATTACCAAAAGGTGTGTGGATTAAAAGACCAAATATCTGTTCCATGCTCCTCTACTAGCTTCTCGTGGTTTGCCGGCTGTCTTTGGCATCCTTTGTTTTGTAAATGCATTTCTCCAGTCTGCCTTCATTTTCACATATTTCCCTGCACCTCTTCACGTAGTCTTCCCCTTGTACAGGTCCATCTCTGGGCCCAAATTAATTTCCCTTTATAAGAACATCTGTCATATTGGCTTAGGATTCACCCTAATAATCATATTTTAATTTGATTACTTTTGTAAAGACCCTATTTCTAAATAAAGTCAGACTTCGAAGTACTGCAGACATTTCTTTTGGGAGGATGCTGTTCAACTCATCACAGATGAATAAAGATTATTCCAAACTGTAACCATATTTGCAAGGGCAAAGTTCAAAAATGAAGTTAAATCAAATTACCCACTTTACCTAGAAGTCTTACATGCTATAACGTTTTTAAACTCACAGAAAATTATGTTATGTAGATTTTTAAAAATGCTCTTTGTATCCTTAAAAATTTCCTCTCTGCTTTAACTCTTAGGACTTTCTGCACATTTGATTTTCCCTGGTTATGTATGTAAACTTAAATACTTTAAAAATCTATGCAGATTTCATCTGCTCCCGTCTACTTCTATATTAATTTTAAAGCGATTATCCCCCCAATAATTTGGCTCTAAAAGGAAATAAGGATACACATCATGTTGGGATCAGTGCTTCTTCTTAATTCCTTTTTATGCTACATTCTACTAGGCTCTTCTTTTTAACTCTCTGTACTATCCATCTGTGTACATACAGATATATATGTTGTAGGATATGATTTTTTATTAAATGTGTTTTATTTTATAAGGCAACAGTTCACAGCTTTGGTAACACTTTATAATCTCTTGGGAAAAATAAACATTGAGTGGTTTGGTTGAAAATCTCTCTTTTAATAAATAGTTAGACCACTATCAGGAAGTCAATAGCCCTGACTTGATTGTCTTACTAGTTTTGTGCCTTTTATAAAAATTTTTCCAGATAGCTGGTGATACTTTGACATGCAAGTTACTTTAAAATGGTTTAATCATTCAGTGGGCTTAAGATATCCTGAGAGAAAATCGATGTGGTAATTTCATTCCAGGAAAATAAACTTCTTTTTCAAACAAATGCATAATGTACCATGAGAAGAAGTGCAGCTTTTATATGGATTTATCAAGGAATTTTCTTTCTACCAAAAATGAGTACTCTGGCTAGACTCTTATTCAGCCTCCTGAATCCTCCTTGTTCCACTTCAGGAATAACAATCCAGTCTTTTGTACGCTGTGGCCCTTCTCTGCCTAGTCCTATTTATCGTTATTCACCCCATTAGTTCAAAAACAGTCAACTCTTATCAGAACCACTTTCATATTTCCCTAAATGGGCTAACCACAGACACTCTGAAACATAATCAAAAGGTTTTTCTCATTGAAACAACGTTGCTTGTTTTAAAATACAAATCCATTAGCATTACCCATTTGCTTGTAAATTGTCAGTGGCTCGCTATTACTCTGAATATAAATATAGGTCCCATAAGATGGCAGGTATGTGTCCAAGGCCACAATCTCAGCTAATATTAAGCAAAGTTTAGAAGTTTATGAAGTTCCTTTCCGGTGTTTCTTCAGTCCCCAGGTGAACCTCCGCCAGTGCCTTTGTTATTTGTGTCCTGATCACTGTCATGATTTTCCCACTTACTGATCCTCTACCCAATGTCCCCAAATGCTTCTTTTGAACTCTATTGTCCAACTTCATAAATAAAAAATTAAGAATACAAATATTTATGTTCTTGCATATTGATGTATTTTCAAAAATGTCCATTAGGTACTGACATTGTTTAGGTCAAAGTGACAAATTTTCACTGGATTTACGCATTCTGAGGGATTCCAGTGGTGGAGATTGGTTGGCTTCATGGAATTTTCTTTGTAAACATGAACATTTGCCATTATGCAATCACCTACTGCCACATCAAATTTCTTACCTTGAAATAAGTGTAGGAAATGCTGAAAAAATATTTTTTGACATGATGACATTTTGCATAGCAGTGGAAGATCATTGACCAAAACTCTTGTAGAAAATTCAAATACCCTTAATATCAAAAAAAAATTTTAAAGTAAATACTGAAAATAGCACCATTTAAAATCAATCAGGTTTTATTTCCTATTTATATAATTAATTAACAACAGCTTACTTTTATGAAGTTTCCATTTGCAAATGTAACTTTAAAAATTTTATCAAGCTGTTCAACCAAATAGTTTCAAATGTATTTGAAAATTAAGTCATCTTATTCCAGGGTTAATGAAAGTAGAACAATGTAAAAATCATAAAATCAGCATAAACAAAAGGTTTATGAGCAAATGCAAGGTTATGGTTTAATGCTCAGAGAAATAGCATATCCATGAGTAAATTTAAATGTAGTTTTAAGGTATTTCAGAAAACTCTTCTAAAATGTAATAAATGAATGCTTTCCAGCTTGTGAACAGGTCTGAAACAAAATTTCTCAAAAGCATGGAAGGAGGTTTTTCTCTGAATTTCCTCCAATGCTGCACATTTCATTTGCCTTCATTTTTATTTTATAATTTTAATAAATTAGAGGGTGGATATACTTCAAAGCATGTAATTAAGAGGCGAAGATTCTGATCTTCACTTTACCACTAAGAATCATGTTTAGTCACTTACCTCTCCAAAGAAGCAAATGAGAAGTTTAGACAGAACATGAACATCTGTTGAAAGTTGACAGTTATGTGATGTTATAGCTCATGTAAGGTTGGGTAGTTGGTACATGGGGGTATGAGATTTCTTTTCTGAAACTATGCTGGAGGCTGAATAAAAGGACTTGTTTATTAACCCAAGGAGCATGCTATTTTACCCACCAGAGTAATGGTAGTCAACCTTGTTCTATGTAAGAATGAATAAGGAAGTTACTATAAAATGTACATTCTCAGATTCTGAATTTTTTCCATTAGAGATTCTAATTTAGTAAGTCTAAGTTGGGACAAAGAATCCACTGTTTTTAACTAGCATTCCGGGTAATTCTGGTGATAAAGTTTTCTTTGAGAAACAGTACTCCAGGCCATGAGGATCAAGTAGGTGTCTTAAAAATTCAGGCACGAAAACAGATTGATCTATTTCTATTCAATTTTGGAGGCACCATAAGTGATACCTTAGCATGTGTTTGTGTAAAAGTGGTTACATTAATTTTTGCCAAAAAGACATGTGTTTACAGAGAAAGAATTCTATATATAGTACACTACTGAGAAAATATACAGGATTTATGCCACATGTACAAATAAATGATAGATGACATCTTAGTGACAGTAAATATTATAACAGTGCTGTTGGTATTGCATGTGAAGACCTCTTTAAGAAATACGCCTCTTCAATACAGTGCCACTTTACATAATATTCTCTGTCTAAAGCATTT
Source organism: Camelus ferus (assembly GCF_009834535.1). Lineage (NCBI taxonomy): Eukaryota > Metazoa > Chordata > Mammalia > Artiodactyla > Camelidae > Camelus > Camelus ferus. Next base: position 28,402,866 of record NC_045696.1, read on the forward strand.
GCATTTATAATTGGTATATAAATGTTCATGAAAACTGAAATATTCATCAGGCAAAGAAAAAGTTTTATGAAGAACAAGAAGTTTGATGGATGCTTCTGTAAAAACGAACTGTCTGCATTAAAAAGTGACACGTTTTGTAACTGTTCATAATGGTGATCTCTTACTAGCTATAAAGCAGTGAGCAATATATAAAATTTTGATGATAAAAAGATTCATCACACTTTATTGCACTGTAGGAAGCTATAGCGCTGATTATTATTTTTATTCATATATTCCCCTTCTTTGTATTTTTAATCTAACATAAAAGTAATTGTGTATATTTAAAACTGTACTAAATTATGAGGCTTGAGATTTTCTCCTTTTAACAGAAAGGAGATTCCAAAACATGGATTCCTATCAGATTCACTGGAGGTTATTATAATCATTGTTTTCCAATATAAAATGTCTAAAAATTTTTTAAAATCTCGACATAATATAAACTTCGAGAATATTTTATTATTTTATTTAGGTGGGAAGTTGCTAATTGGGTGAAAATTTACACTGCATCCAACGTTTTTCTTCATTGTATCTCCATATTATTTTCAAATGTTAAAAGATGCTCTTGATAATATTGCCATATTTTTAGATGTTATATTTCTAAATCTAGATTTAAAGTTTACCTTGTAAATTCATGTTTTTATTTTTTGTATTGATAAATATATTTTATTCTCAGTTTCTTAAGGCACTAAATCCATTGAGTCATTGGCCTTTATTTTTTTACCAAGAAAATGGATCTATAGTAGAATAAAAAAATTAAGTTTCATAATAACAGACTTTTTGTTTGTTTTTAAGTTTGTAAGGAAGACAACACTTTAAAATGAAATCCAGACTCTTGAGAGACAAAATATGTGAGTTTGAGTCTGAAAAATTTACTTTTAATATAAAAGTTAGACCTTTGCTGAATCAAAGTATACAGAATTTTCACAGGGAACCAAAGAGATAGATATATAAAGAATTTAAGCAGTTTTCACTCCTTTGTCTGTAAGAGACAAAACCAAAAGGAAGAGTGGAGTTTCTAATGGGAATGTTTTCCACAACATAAACAAAGTAAATGTCTAAAATCTGCCCAAATTGAGGGTGGGGAAGTGACAGAGAAAAGTCACTAGTAAACACTCGAGAGTAGATGTGATCACAGCCTCACTTCTCAGGATAGAGTAACATGCAGGCATGTCTCATAGAAAACCTTCATTTCAAGATGGTGCTTGAGAGTCCCTGAGTCCAGTCTGAAGTGTGAGAAGTCGAAAACGACAGCAGATCGAAAGGGACCCTGGGGCTCACATTGGGGAGAACTTAGCACATGTGTTCCTCTTGATGTGCTCCCAAAAGACACTTTTGGTTCAATGACATAATAATTAACATAAGTGAGAGCTGAGATGAAAAATATGCCTCAGTGGAGGCCAGAGATATCCCCTCGTGTATGACAGCACACGTATTTCTCATCCAAATGCCTATGAGCTTTCGGAACACAATTTTATTAGACCCCCCAAGTATGAATATTGGTGGGTCTAAAACTATAAAAATTATTCTAGAAACTGCCTCATATACACCTTAAAAGTAGGTATAGCACATATTACTGAAAAAGCAAAATAAAAACTATCTAAATTGCTTATTCTGTAACAACTCTATCCCCTCTCTCACATGTTTTCACATATATGTATATACACACACATAATTAACACATATCATATTTTAATATATCTTTAAAAATTAGCAGTGTTTATCAAATACCTGGTTAGGATATTTTCAGAAGAGAATTAACAAGTTTACTGGTGAATCTCTGTTCTCCTAAATGAATGTAATTCATATCAAATACGTCAAGTCTGAAGTCTCACAATACATGGTCTATTACACTTCAACTAGCAGAAAGAGAAATTAACAGTTCTGGTCATGTCCTTTTATTCATTATAAACAGCTACATTATACAGAGGAATACAACTAACACTTTTCTCTTATTCACTCCTTCAACTTTTTAATGTGTAAACAGAATCGTGTGTTTCCCCTTCTTAAACCTCTCCAGTGGTTTCTAATTGTGCTTAGATTATAAATAAAATCCTTTCCCAAAGTCTGCACCCAACTACATCATCTTGTCCTGACCTGGCTTTTTTTTTTTTTTTCGATTTTATTTTTTTAAACAATTTTATTGTGGTATAATTCTTGTACAGTAAGCTACCTATATTTCAGATGTACGATTTGATGAATTTTGAAAGATGTACACAACTATGAAACCACCACCACGATCAGGATACCTAACATTTCCATCACTCCCCAAGAGATGCAATTTTCAAACTCCTCATTTATCCCTTCTCACCTCCTCTACCCCCTAGTAACCATAAGGTTGTTCTCTATGCATAAGAATCTGTTTCTATTTTGAAAATAAATTCATTTGTGTCTTTTTTTTAGATTCCACATATAAGTGATATCATGCGGTATTTTAATTTTTCTTTCTGGCTCACTTCACTTAAATTACAATGAGATATCACTTCACACCAGTCAGAATGGCCATCATTAAAAAGTCCACAAACGATAAATGCTGCAGAGGGTGTGGAGGAAAAGGAAACCTCTGAGACTGTTGGTGGGAATGTAAATTGGTGCAGCCACTACGGAGGACAGTATGGAGGTTCCTTAGAAAGCTAAAAATAAACTTACCATATGACCTGGCTTTTTGACCTTAATTCATACCATACTCCTCCCTTCTCACTGGTTCCAGTCACCTTAAACTCTGCTGTGGGGATATACCAAGCCCTTTGCTACATACATCTTGCTTGATTCTCCCTTAGATCTTCACATGCTTGAGTCTTTCTGGTAATTCAGCCCTCAACAGACACGTTGTCTCAGGGAAGAGGAGCCTTCCTGATTATACTGTATGAAGTAGCCTCCCCACCCGAGTTACACATACACACAGCCACAGCCACAGCCACAGCCACAGCCACAGTGCTCTGCTTTATTGTTTTCATAGCACTTGTCACTGTCTAATTTCACCCTTTGTCTGACGTCTTGAACTGATATTGTTAAATAATAATAATTATTGAAGGTTAGTGAAGTGTTTGCTTATCTATTTTTATTCATTTTTGGCTTGGGGATAATTAAAGGAATAAATAGACATTAGAAATTATAGCCAATAACCATATGATATGTGAGTTACTACATATAATTTAAGGTTACTAGATCACACATTATAAACCAATGACTATGGAGATATAGGTCTGGAGACTTAAATTGATTTCTTATGGACCATGGAGGGCTTTGAATGTTTTGCCAAGAAGTCTGACTCTGACAGAAAAGCAATGAAATATTTTAAGCTTTTGAATGACATCAACAAATGTAGAACTGGGAAAAATATGTTAGCTATAGTGAGATAAGAAATTTGAGAAAATGTTGCCATTATGTTCATTTTTATGTATTCATTCATTTATGCGAGTTATTTACTGAGCACTGTTTTGGACACTGCAGATACAGTGGTGAGCAAACAAAATTCTCACCCTTATGTAATTTACATTCCAGGGGACGATATGGAAAATAAACAAATGAACAAATAAATATCGGTGTAAATATAAAATCCTATATAGTGAGAAATGCTATGGTGAACAATAAAACAAGGCCAAGTAGAGGCAAGGTGATGATGTGGTTATGTTTGGAAGCCTATCTTAGTAGGTCAGTTTTGAACGGAAATGTAAATTTACCATAGGAGAGAGCTGTGCACACAAAATATGGCGAAATAAGCACACATACATTTCTCAAACACATTTGTCTTAGGACACCTTTATACTCTTAAAATTCCTGAAGATCCCAAAGAACTTGTATGTGAGTCATATCTATTTCTAATCGATGTTTATGTCTATGTGTCTATGTCTACACCTATATGTATAGCCGTATCTGTATCTATATTTCTGCATCATCTCTATATATCTTATTAAGAATTAAAATGAAGTCTATTTATTAATTCATTAAAAAACAATAAAAACCTATAACATGTTAACATAAACCGTAACTATATTTTCTAAAATCCAAAAAGTTTGATGAGAAGAGTGTTTTCTATTCTTGCAAATTTCTTTAATTTCAGGCTAAGCAAACCCTATTTGGATTCTCACATTTGTTTCTACAACCAATACACTGCAATGCATTGTTTAGACTGAAGTATATGAAGAAAATATGGCCTCATGCAGATATGTAATTGGAAAGGTGAATATTTTCATAACCATTTCAGATAATTACAAATATTCTTTGCTGTTGATGCTACACCAAAACTCTATAAAAAGTAGTTTCTAAAAGGTTTATTTCAATGTGGAATCTAAAACCACATCAAGGAACTTCCTATATTCTGTTCCAATAAAATTCATTGCTATATTACATTCTTTGAATGGATATTTTATCCATATATAATTTTATAACATCATGTATTGGTCTTTTGGAAGATAATGATTCATTGAGTTTTAGTGTTAGCACATTTCATTATAAAATACCAAATAAAATTAGCTTTGTTTTTATTACCACCAATCTCATAGTAAAAGTCTTTAAATAATGGGAAACTCAATGTTAAGAAAAAATTCCCCAAATCTCAAATGCACGAAATAAACATGCTGGGTTTTTTTCTTTAAAGTGATAGGCTGATTCACTCTGTTCATTTTTGATAAAGTAGCTGTCAAGTCCAAATATTCATAATGTAACAGATGTTCTCACAAGTAAAATGGTATTCCATGGTGAGAAGGGGATAGGCAGCTAGTTCAGTGCACAACTCAAACAACTGCCCAAACTGTTTTCCTTGAGACAATCATTTTACTTTTGTATGCATCAGAAGTGCTTTTTGTGTGTTTTCTACTTTATCATACAGAATATTAAAAAGATGCTTACTCAAGAGTCAATATTTAGGTAATTTTTACTGTTTCATCAAGAACATTTTTAAGTGAAACTGGAATTTTGTTTTTTAGCAGTATATGTTGATGAAGAGTTCAATGACTCAGTACAATCTGGTGCTGCTGCTTTGATTCCTGCTAAGCTGCCCACGCTTTAACCCCCTTCAGGGCAAATATTAACATGACAGAAAAATGCAAATGACACTGTAATATAATTATGGAAATTGTTCTGAGCTAACAGATTCTCTGAAGGCTTCTTGGGGATGCCCAGGGATTACATAGTTCTTGGGAACCATTTACACACATGCTATATTGGATTCTGCATGAGGGCTGAGTTGATATAACCCATTACTTACCAACAAATTTTAATATTATATTTTACAGATAGAAGGGACATTCTGAAATAAGAACAAACAGAAAAAAGATTAGAAAAGGATTATATGTAGTTATAAATTTTGCTAACCATCTATCACATGCAGTTTCATTTTGTAAAGAGATTAGTACCTTAAAACTCTAGGTATGATACTCATTTTAGCTAATATCTATTTCCCAGTGCCTGCATATCACTTGTAATGTAGGGTATACAGTGACAATAATTTATAGTACAAGTAAGATACATGTGTGAAAGCCTCATTTTCCCGGCCAATTTATTTTGTGAACACCTCGGAAAGGTTATTTTTACATATGGAGATCTAGCCAATAGACAGGGATCATTTTAATAGTTTTCACCTTGTCTCCTCATTTTCTGTGTTCTTTCACCTTTTCTAAGGATTCAAGTGGGCACGAAGCAGCTCCCTCTGTTGGCAGATTTTAGGAGTCACTGAAGTGGCCATGTAAGACTCATCTGTTCCTGGTAGAAGTCTAATGCCTTCCAGCACATACCACAAATTGGCAATCTACATTGTTTGTTTAAGTTCCCTATAAAACAGTATCTGGCAAATTTCCTGTTTCTGAAATAAAATGCCCTCTGCAGTTACTAGCAAGTATCTTTACTGTTAGGTGGATGTCAATAACCCACATTGTTTCCAAACACATCAATACCTAGGTTAGTACCAGACAGAAAAGACACTTGAAAGTGATAGATTCACCCACAGAACTTCTCTGAACAGACCAAGTCTGTTCTTAATATTAGTGACTTTTCCTTATCTCCACAGCTATATGTTTAGCTAAAAGAGACAGGCTTTGCAGCCATGAAGAAAGTTCCGGCACCTCTAAAAGTTTGCTAGGTCAAGTTAACATCGCCTATCATTGCATTAATTTTTTGTTAATTACAATTTGAACAAGTTTACTTGTATTAGGTTCAGTGTGGGAACATGTGAAATGTGGCTAAAATAAAAGTTAAATTTAGTCAAATTACCTAGTTCCAGTTCATGAAAAGCCAAGACCTTAACGATGTTACTTAAATCCTGTTCTTGCTCTCCCATCAAGATAATAGTTGTATGTACCTCATAAAGTTGTTTTTGAGATTAAATGTATTAATATGAATAGAGAATGGTGCCTGTCCTATAGTAGCTGCTTACACATTACTATTTTATTATTATTATTATTATTATTATTATTATTATTATTATTATTATTTACATTAGATAGTTTATGTATGTAGTCTTCTCCTGGTTAATTTGGTAAATGTAACTGTAGCATGCCTACATTTATACTTCACTTTTGCTCATTAACTCATAATGAGTATGAATTATCTACCTATGATATACAAATAATGGGATTGTTTTCTTTCCAATTTAGCTTCTAGATTTTTGCCTTTGGCTGCAAAGCCTGTAGCAAAAATTATTCCACTTCAGTTACAAGAATCTGAAGTCCAGGACTGGAAGCATCTTCCTCAAAGAGTTGTAGAGAAAAAAAATTGGACAGCCCAGCCAGACTTTATAAATCTCCTTCCAAGACTATCACTGGCTGGAGAGATTGCTTTTGGCAAATAATTAAATCAAGTATTGTTTAATCTGTTTTACAAAAGAACACAAAACAAAGCCAAATCAAATAAAACCTTACAACCATTCTTTGACAGATCAAATTAGGTCTGCAAACCCTGTAGAATAAGAGTAATTGCTAGGCCGTGGGTATGTAGTTCATTATTTAAAAACATACACAATTATAATTGAATAAGGATGGAATAAGATTGTAATAAAACATGGGTAATATTTGGAGTTTAACGATAAAGGCTATCGTCTCCCTCGTGTGTTGGACAGATGTGTGTTTTTGGCAACCACTTTGAATCTTTGCCCAGGCCCCATTACAGTCATCCTTATCTGCATTTCATACAGAGAAATAGAAAAGAAAGAAAAATCCCAGTCTGCTGAGGCAGGAATAAATGCCTTATGCATCTGATATTGTTCATTCATTCCGCTGAAAAGAGTTCTGGCCGTTTACCAGCTTTCAGTAAAAAAAGATTTATTTTCAGTCATGAAACTAATTTCTATTAAAATTGCAAGACTCTTTTCACTAGTAGACTGTTTTTTGTTAAGATGGTTAGTGAAACTAAACAAACAAACCAAAAAAAGAAAAAAAAAGTATTGGGAGAGAAGGGAAGGAATTGATCTTAAAATAATATATATCCTGCAAAAATTTGTTTTCATAAGGTGACTGTTGTCCATGGGTGAGATAATGTAGACTAATTTGAAGAATGTGGAAAGAGAACACTAAAATATTTAAAAGACTTCAAAAAGATTGATTTAGAAGTGAAGAGGGAATGCAAAGTTAAGTGTTGAGAATGTATTTAAAGTATATATTCTCTCCTACTTGTATATTTATACATACACGTATACAGTATAACAATGTATATGTATAGTCTTTTCTTATTATATATTTTGACTGAATGCTGATCATTTCACCACAATATTATTACAGTTTATGGCTGAAGTAACTTTTAATTCCATTATTGCTTGGAGATGGATGAAGAGCATGAAAAAGAATGAAATTCTTTCAAGTAAGTCTCTTGCTAATGATAATAGTTCTTAGTGAAAATATCTGATTCATATAACACTATTCAAGAAGATTTTTGTTAAAGTTTCATTTACCTATGGAGTTTTCTCAGCGTGACAAAGGGTGCCTATCTGAAGAAAATTAGAGGCAGAGCTAGGATGTGGGAGAACCTTTATCATAATGAGAGAATGAGTAAATTAAAGTCTTTAAGATAGTAACCAAATAAAACACACACACACTTCCAGAAGTATGACCTATTAAGTTTCTTTTTATAAAGGTCAGTATCTTAGTGTTTTGAATAGTATTTTTGTGCCTATATTCCAATGGGCACCAGACTTAACTATAATTATTAAAACTCTTAAAAGTATATCTTTTACTTCCTCCAAAAACATAAGTAATGACTGACTTAATTTATACATTTATTAAAAAAAGTATTACTGGTTTAAGAAAGCATTTTTAAGGAAATGTACATAGTTAGAAATTTCTAGCAAAATCATTCCTGTATATTCTAGCTAAGTAAGATGAATTTACAAAATTCATTAAACCGAGTGTATAGCCTTTTAATTAGAGGATCTAAAATCTTTATCATAATAATTATGAAAGGTACAAAATAGATATTTCTTCATACATTATATTTTACAGTGATATAAATAAGTATGATTATGTGATCAAAGAGTTGTCAGATAAAATATTTCTATGTGAGTCATTTCTTTTCTAATATTCTATTATCACTCAAATATTAATTATCTGGAGTTAAAATGTTCTTTAATTTTTCAAAATACATTTATTATGTTGCTTACTAGGTACTAGTCAACATGCAAATCTACAAGAAAAAATTGATACGCTCTTGCTTCTGACTTCAAAGTACTCAGTTTAGAACAGGATTTGTGACTGACTCGTGCCTTTTTGTGCTTTCTGTGTATTTCTTTGCTCTGCCTTTACTCCCTTTCGTGATTGCCAGTCCTTCTCCAGGAAGACCTCAGAGGGAAAACTAAGTGTTGATGCCACATAATTAAACACTTAATTTATATCCGAAGCTATGTGTAAATGACTATTTTATCTTCTCTTTATCTGTTCTCTGTTAAATGTTGAAAAAGAGAAGATGGGTGAATAGAGGAGAAACAACTTGACCACAAGAATTAAAAATAAGTAGTTCTAGTCCAAAGCAAAAGAAAACAAAAACAAAAAGCAAACAAACAAACAAAAAAGAGTAAAAACAACAAACAATGTGTAGGACAGAAGACAAGGAATTGATCTTCACAAAATAAAATATATATATATATATATATATGAATATGTGAGAAGAAGAATTTATATTATTGTCTGAAGATTAGATCATTTAGACTAATTCGAAGAGCTCGATAAGTGGAAAATGGAAATTAAAAAAAAATTCAGGATCGTTGGTGTACTAAATGAGGATGAAGTTACCACACTTTAAAACAGAAGAGGCAGAAAATAGAGTAAAAATTCAATTTTTTTGATTCAATTTTCATCATTTGCTCTTCTCATTTTACCCTCTAGATTGACAAGTAGTTTCCTATATATTACATATTCCATGAAGAATGTGATCTACTTAGTATGAAATGATGACTATAAATAACTAAAAATGCTATTTCAAAAGTACTGGGTTAGGTATAAGTTCTTAAAGTCACTCTGTTATAAAATGATAAGGTATGTATTTTACATTTTGTATATCAGACTTAAAAAATGTTTACACACCACAATTTGGCTGATGAAAGTCATTAGCAAAAGGTCATGGCAATAATTCTCCAGCACATATGTTGTTGAAAAGATAACTAGCTTCATTAGTGAATTAAGAGGTAGATTAAATAACAATGTGAACAAGGAACCTCTAATAATTCTCAGTAAAAAAAACCCATTTAATTAAGAAATGATTTAAGACAGATATACCATATTATAGATAAAATATGCCATTTTTCTACATCGTGATGTGGCAGGTCCTGTAGTGTCTCTCCGAGGTCTAGTTTCTCTTGCAAGGCACTCAGCTAGATTGTGTTTCCCAGTTTCCTTAGCACTGAGATGTGGCTTTGTGCCTAGTCCTCAGGAATAGAACGTGAGCAGCTGTGATACGGATCACGTCTGAGTCAGCAGTCTGAGAAGGGTGTTTGTTGTACTATGATCTTTAGACTTCTCTGGTGAGTGGTGGCCGGATGGTGGTGAAGCCACCCAGGATCAAAGATGAAGTTGCCTGAATCCATGAATATTTTAAGTGGCAGAACCCTGCCCGCAAACCAGAAACGACTCCCTGCATGTGTTATAAGCAAGAAGTTAAGATCCACTGTGGCTGAGTCAATAAACACAGAGTTTATTCTAATATTTCTAACATGGTGAGCCTACAACCTCACAGTTTAACTTTCAGTCTTTTTTGAAAACTAGCTTGTTATCAAGAAATCAGTAAAACCGAGCCAAAGACATTCTAATTTTAATTCATATGTTCAAATGTGTCTTTATTATTCGGTGTGACAAGCATATTGTGATACATTTTAAATTGAAATACAGGAAATGACCATTTTTGGTAGACCAGACTGGTTGAATATAGGCAATTTCATAAGAGTCCAAACTTATATTTAATCTCATATAAAGTATATTTTGATACCAATATGGTAAGGAAGTATCAAATTTCAAAATCAGCATTCTGTATTGTAGAATACAAACTAATACCAACTGGAATTTGAACAGTTTTAAGTCCTGAACCCCTAATATAGAATTCCTTTTCATTAAAAGAAGTTGCTATGATTTTCAAATGCAAAATCACTATTTCACTGTATAAAAAGTGAGTTCATGGATTCTTAGTTTTTCTCTTTGAGAAATAACACTCCCCAACCTCATAAGCAGTGCTACCCTGAGTCAAAATAGGATTTTCCATCAATTGCAGCTCTCCATGTATATCACCGTATTGATAGATGTTTTTTCTCATCACAGGAACTCTTCCCTTTTCTTCATGGCCTCTCCCCAACTTT